>NC_050453.1:61186319-61298207 GCF_903995425.1 Onychomys torridus
GAGGGAGAATCAAATCCAGAGTTACAAGATGTGCCGGTACAGGAGGAGCTTGCCCCTCACTGTAGCCCATGGCTTTTAGCCCTACATGAGTTCGGAACAGCAATCACATAGGAATGAAAAGCCATAGGCCACAGCAGAGCCGAGGGGTCCAGTGGCAGGACTCTCAAAGAGCAGGAAACTGGGGGATCTCACACCTCCCTCCTCCCCACCTTGCCTCCCTGGGAGCCCAACCCCCCCCAACACCGTTGCATTCTCTCACCACCCCCCACCACCTGGTGGGCCCCAAGAATACTAAAGCTACAGCAGTAATGAGTTTCCAGTGTAGCCCTTCAAAGGCCCCACACAATGGCCCTCGTGGTGGGTATGGGGAGGTGCGGCTTCCTGGCCATAAAGGACCTCCTCAGATTCCTCTAATTAGCATCCAGCCCCTTCCCAGGTCCCTAACTACTCTCTCCCCTCGCAAATAAGGGCTGTCTTTTCAAGAAGTCCAGGCCCCATAGTGGGCTCCTTTTTTTTTTTTTTTTTTTTTTTTTTTTTTTTTTTTTTTGGGTCAGGCTTAATTAACCCTTTCCAGGAGCTTTGTTTAGAGAAGGAACTAGTGTTGTGCTCCCCCCAGTTTGGGGGTGGCTCATGCTTCCCAAACTGGTGCAGAGACTTGCACCATTCCCTTAACCAATGGATCTCAACCTTCCTAATGCTGCGACCCTTTAGTACAGTTCCTCATACCGTGGTGACCCCCCCCCAGCCATAAAAAAACTATTCTGTTGCCACTTCATAACTGTAATTCTGCTAGTTATGAATTGTAATACAAGTATCTGATATGCAACCCCCCCGAAGGGGTCGAAACCCACAGGTTGAGAACTGCTGCTCTAAACCTTACAGGTGAGAAAGGACCTGGGCTGAAATCCCCATCAGCTGAGGGCAGCCAGCTCTGAGCAATCCCACTGGTGAGTTGGAGGGAGGGGTCTCGGGACCCTGGGAAAAGTATGTCCTAAATACAAGTTAGTTCCCTCTTCTCTCTCCCACTGTGGGTGAGCTGCAGGCATCTGCCATGAAAGAGTGAGCTCCCAAAGGCACCTTCTCATCTAAAACCCAGAAGGCCTCAGGGGACTCAGACCTCCAGACTCAGTCTGAACCTCTCCCAGGGACCCCCAGTGGGGGGAGGCCGGCCCAGATCAGAAGCTGACTCTTTCAAGAAGTAGCTTGCACCCTACTTTAGCCCCAACCCCAACCTGTGCAGGGGCGAGCAAGCTGGGGTAGCTCTCTTCAGGAGGCATGGTGAAGCAGTCCTTTTAACTGAACTCCCAGCATGCACCAACACACCACACACACACACACACACACACACACACACACACACACACACACCAAACTCACCCTACCTTAATGAAGTGTCACCCAGCCTCACACCTGAAGTCACCAGTCCTCAGCTCGGTAGCCTCTCATCTCAGTCCTGATCCCTAGAATCCCAGCCCTGAGACCGACAGAAAGCTGTATGCTGCAGGCCAAATGTCCACAGTCCCCTCCAAGGAACAGTGGCCAGGGGCTGGGATGGCAGGTTCACCGGGTGGGCCCCCATAGTTCCCTTTATAATTCCAGAAGAGCCACTTCCTGCCTCCCAGGCAGCTACTCACTCCTCGGCTCACTCCAAGCTCCTCCGGGCCTGGCCCAGGCCTCCTCCCTCTTCCACCCACTCTTGGCCAGGCCTAGCTGTACCCAACTTGCCTTGACTCTCTGGTGACCCGCCTCTCCCCCTACCAGACTGGTGGGGGCGGGCGGTCAGTGGGCAGCCAGTCAGGTACTCCTTCGATTCTGACTTGGGCCTGGGTTAACAAAGGTCTCATTGAGCCTCTGGTCGGCCAAGCACAAACCTCTTGTATCTCCTTGCTTTTGATCTATTCCTCAGAACCAGCCGAGTATTACTCACACCCCCTGCCGGGCTATTGGTGTGGAGGGGCTGTTTGGTCCCCTCCCCCTCTGCCATCTCCTTCCGTTCCCTGCCACTCCCCTCCAGCTTTCTTTCTTTCTTTTCTAAATGGTTTAATTTTTGGCAGGAGACCTGAGGCAGCTCCCTGCATACCCCCCATCCCACCCTACCCCCGCCTCTTTTCACTCCTCACCACACACCCTGTTCCCACTTACTCCCCTGCCTCAGAAAACCTGGGTCAGCACCGGTCAACCCTATTCCTTCTTCAGACAGCTCAAGTGTGGCCTCCAATTCCTGGACATCGTAGCCTGTCCTGACTGACAGACCCAGCACACCCAACAACCCCCAAGAAAGCTCTGGAATGGGGTGCTCCCTAAGCTATTTCTAGGACCAAAGGCCTAGCAGGGCTGGAGGTGGTGGTGATAGTCATTTGGTCTCAGGCTCTGGCCTGACTGGACCTTACTTGAAATATGGAGGAAGGGCAGGCAGGTCAGGTGGGTCCCACCTCCCTTGGCCAGGAAAATCCTGAGTTTCTGCCTGTTTCTGCCCCCAAGGTAGCCCAAGGCCACAGTTCTGTGAGAACCCAAGGACTCCACACAGGTACCATCTCCACCCTCCGATCCACCCCTAAACCTACAGCTCTGCTAGTGGTGGGGGCCTGAGCCTGGGTTCCCAAAGGCACATTCTTTGTACCTAGGGGCCTCTGTCAGGGCCACGGCAGCCTCTTCCTGTCCCATCACATGTCTGGTCTGTCTCTCCAATATTCTAAGAATTTCGGGGGAAATGACTCAAGAGCCCAAACCCAGGCTGGAGAGAAGGCTCAGTACTTAAAGCTGTTTATCACCAAGTCTAGAGTTTGGTCTCCAGGTTGTCCTCTGACCTCCACGTGTACACTAGGGATCACATACCCACACACATACACGCTCACCAAATAAATAAAAGTAGTTTTTAAAGTTCTGCATCCTGTCTTCCGTCACCTATCTGCTACCTTAGGCGGAGGGCGTCTACTCTGCGGGAGTTCACAGGTGTGCTATCCTGCTAAGCTCGGGACTGGGGAAAGCTGTCCCAACAGAGGCCCCATTCTTCCTGTTGCTGGCTCTCTGTCCCTCATGACTCCACACATTCTTGGGCCTCTGATGAGAAGCTGAGACTTCGGCTTTGCCCTGCCCTTGGCAGTATAACCCTGTGGCCTGCGGCAGGTGCTGGGGGAGGGCAGGCAGGGGCCAAAAGAAGGGAGGAAAGAGGAAAGAGATGGGGGCCAAGGGCAGGAGTCGGGATGGGTGGAGGAAATGGTAGCGTCGGAACAGAATCACTGTTCTGCGGAATCACTGAGGGAAACAGCGGGGGATGGAGGGGAAGGTACATGGAAAAGTTAGAACATTTTCCACAGGCAAGAGGGACGTCTCTTTTTTGAGTGGAAACTCTCGTGCACGCACCCACCGTCTATTAATTATGCCCAGTAATGTCAACACTATAGTTACAGCTAAGAAAACTGAGGCTTTCTAGGGACTTTTTTCCCTTTTGCTAGAGGGGTGTGTGGTAGGGGATGAGGGGAAGGGGGTAGAGGGGGAGAGGGAAAGAGGAAAACACATGGAAGTATGGGATACTGAAGCTGAGAGCTGACGGGTACTAGAAAGAGCTAGGGAAGCAGAAGAGTGAGGGAGCCTGTGTAGACTGAGGAAGAGGGCCAGCATGCAGGCCTCAAGTGTCCCTGACCCCTGGCCATTCCCTCAGGAGCCCACTGCCTGTTGGGAAAGCAGACACTGAGGGCAGGTGAGGTGCCCTTTCCTCACAAACTGCACAAACTGGAGAACCCAGGTCCAGCTAGAACTGAAGCCTGATTCGCTGGGAGAATGCTAGCTCTTTAGGAATTACCTTTCATAACACTTCCCTTCAAGGGCCTCAGGCTACTTCTGGGTCTTGGACTAACAATGGTTCCAGCTAGAGAGGAGCCAAGCCAAGCAGGCCTCTCAAAGGAGAGATGGGGATATGCCAATAAAACACCCACTCTCCACAAGAGAGAAGGGCCAGGGACAGACTGGGCTTAGCCCAAGGATTGTAGAATGGTATGCTTCCCACAGGGGGTGGGGACTCAGTGTTCCCAGAAACAGCCAAGCACATGGGCATAAACATTCTCCAGATCCGCACTGGACACCCAGTAGGCCTGTAATAAATGGGATGCTTGTGTGGAAGTCTTTCATAAGTTCAATTAACCAAACCTATGGTCCCATCAAGATTCAAGAGTCCACAATGGAATTCTCAGAGGTTCTTCCCAACCTATGTGTTTTCTGGAGGTACTTTAGGCCCAGGAGACCTGCCTCCTCTACCCATGGTAGCAGAGCAATGGGACACTGGGACAATATAAGGCACTTGCTGTCACCAGCCAGTGTGCTTGTAGGTCCCTGGCTGTGGGATGTGATGGGGAGCAATATAGTAATCCGATTCCACCCACTATGGTGGGAGGAACTGCTGAAGGTTCAAAGGATCCTCAAGAGATTCAATCTGTTGCCTCTGCTCCAAATAGACCTCCCAATTTGGAACTGTGCTTGGGATGGATCTGTGAGTACAGCCTTGGCCCAGCACAGACCCAGACTAGGTCCCGAAGGACCTGTAGGCTCCTCTATTCACTGTCCTCCAGACCAGAAGCAGATCAGGAATTACCACAGGGGACAGCATGGCCTCCCTCTCTAGGCCTAGACTAGGTAGTCTTTCCCATGGTTGGAGTCCTCCATGCATACCCTCCATTTCTACCCCAAAGCATGAACAGCTCAGGTTCTCTCTCACCAACACTTTGAGAGCCCCACCCCCACCCCCCAGCGGAGGCGGATGCTCATCCATTGAACAGAAATCACAGTGAAGTCAGCCATAAATTTTCTTTAGCCTAGGGGCTTCTCCAGTTGCCCTTTTCTGAACATTTCCAGGCAAAGAGAGGCAGCTTCTAACCTACAGGTCCTTGGGATCTTGGAGAAGGGTGAAGAGGAAGAGGAGGAGGAGGAGGAGGAGGAGGAGGAGGAGGAGGAGGAGGAAGAGGAAGAGGAGGAGGAGGCAACAGTAGCCTGATGGTAGTCTCAGGCAAATCATAGTAGAGAAGCCAGGAGGAAAGAGCAGAGAAATGGGGGACAACTCTCTCCAACCTTGGTACCACCAGGGAGGAGCTTCCGTCTCCAGAGTTCAAGCTTCCCAGCACAGAACTCAGGCTACAGTTTTGGTTCCCAGTCATCCATGCTGATGGAGAAAAATATGATAATGGACCACTGGCAAAATTGCATGCAGTTTGCCTGAGAATATCATGAATAATATCAAATGGTTCTCATCTCTTCCCAGGACTAGTTCTGCCCTTTCAGCCATGTCCCCTAATCCTCCAAAGATGATGAGGTGTATGGGGAGAGCTACTCCTTCAACAAACGTACGTTAAGTATATACAATGGGTCAAACACTGTGCAAGACCTTTGGATGGGACCCACGGTAGTACCAATGAAGGACAAGCCACTGTACATGACTTTGAGGCAGAGCTGATCTAGGTCTCTCCACCAATCAGTTTTGTGGCATGACTCCAAGGGACAGGCCAGACTTGACCACACCTACTCTCAGGTCTCTGTGTCCTCATCATGCTTTCAGGAGAATGGCCCTGCTTCTGAAGCCTGCATCCCGGATAGTCATATCTTTGTATGTATGGTAAGAAGGCAGAGGCAGGAGGAAGTGCTCAGTAACCCCTTGGAGGAAGCCTAAGACGGGGAGAGTCTAAGAGTCTGCATCTGGGGCAGCCCTGATGAAACTGGACAATTTGAAAAGCAAAAGCTGTGTCCAGCCTCGTGCCTCAGCTGGGGCACCCTTGAAGGTCTTAGTCCACAACCTGGCACCATGGGGACTTCTTGGAGGACAATCCCTTTCTCTCAATGCAGAACCCGGTCACCAAGGAGCTGACGTCCCCTGCTAAGTTCGCCCTGAACTAAGTTGTTCACCAGCAGAGGAAAGTACCTCTGAAAATTCAGCAGGGAAAATTAAATCAGATCAGGAGAGAAGACTCTGCTAATGAAGACTGAGGGTTGAACCCCCGTGCTTCCCAAGGGAGGCTGTGGAATGTTGGTTAGGAAGGAAGGACTCTCCCTCTGGCCCCCAGGCGCCCTCTCCTGATCAGTTCTGGAGAGGCAGGGGCCTTCCTTTAGGGGCACTAAGCGTGTTCGGGGACCCTTTCTCAGGAAGGGGAGCATCCTCTCAAGGCTGCCTCGCCGGGCCTCTACCACAGCCAGGGTTCCTCCTCCTGGGTGGCTTCTCTCCGGCCCTTGTTAGGTATGCAAGGGCCCTCAAAGGGTCCGAGGGGTGGGAGGAAGCTCAGGGCTCAGAGGTCCTACCAGACCCCAAAACCACAATGACTGGAAAGGGTTGGAGGGAGAATGGAGTAGCTGGTGTCTCCCTCCTCCCGGGTACACGTTTGCCTCACATTCGCTGGAGTTGGTTTTGCACTGGACATGGCTCCTCCCGGCCTCCTTCACAAGGGCTTCCAGGACCTCTTCCTGCTCTTGGGGTACCAGACACCGCTGTTTCTCCCTTCTAGGTGCCAAACAAATGCCCAGGTACCGCAGAGTCCCTGGTCCCTGCCTCAGTCACAGCCCCTTCATCACATTCCACCACGCAGCAGCAGCAGCGAAGAAGAGAGGGAAGCTTGCTTTCACTCCGAGCGGCTCTCACTCAGCCAGGGGAGGTAGACTCGGCTTCAGAGAGAGCGAGCTCCCGCACAGTCCCTCCTGAAGCCCACTAACTGTGAAATCCTTTAGAAGGAACAAAGGCAACCGAGCCTGGGTGGGGGGCTTCCTCTTTGCCTAGCCAGGGCAGTGGTTGGCACAGGCAGCAGCGGGTCCGATCTGGCTTTCAGGTGAGCCTGCCGGAGGTGGAGGGGGCCCGCCCAACCCAAAGCAGAGACGCCAGTGCCCGGCGGTTCCCGGCCCCCAACCCGGCCCGCAGAGGGGTCGCCGACTCCCAGCACTTTCTGCCTGTTTTCTGCTCAGTACTCACAGTTCGGATGCTGAGCCGGCTCCTCTCTCGCACTCACTTCCTTTGTCTCCCTCTTTCCCTCTCCCTCTCCAACCTCTCTCTTCCCTCCTCGACTGATTCTCGGCTGTAGCTTCCAGCGGAGAAAAATAATTATTCTTCTCAATGGGTTCGCACGGGGCGCGCGCGCGTACACACACACACACACACACACACACACACACACACACACACACACTGCCCGAGTACCCAATCAATGCACAAATCTTCGGGGTCCCTTTAACCTCTGCGGATGACTCCAGGAGTTAATTATGAAGCCTATTTCGGCATGGCATAAATATGCATTAAGGGATGAAATGACAACCGACGCGCTGAACTTCAGGGAACTGGCATTTAGACAGACTTCGTCTCGCCCCCGCCCCCCTCCCGCTCGCACCTTGGCCCCACAAACCACCTCCCAAGCCTCGCGCCCTCCGGGGCTCGCAGGCACGGTCGCCGGCTCCTCCCGGAACTCGCCGCACCTCCGGCGCCCCCTGCGGCGGGGCAGACCCTGGCGGGCCGCTCCCTCCAGTCCTCGCCCCGCAGACCGCCCGGGTCCCGGCCCGGGTGGGGTTTCCATCTGAGAGCAGCCGTGAGCTGCGTCCCGCCCGGGAAGAGCCGGAGCGGGCCGGCTACCTGCCCGCACGCCCGACTTCTTGCGCGGGCGAGAAAGACCGCCAAGCGGGTCCGCTCTCTGCCCGCGCGGCCGCCTCGCGCCTTTGGGTCCCGACCCGCGCGCGCGTGCACACACACACACACACACACACACACACGCACACACGCACACACACACGCGCCCTTGCACACGCGCGCGCACACACGCACACTCACACGCACCGCCTGGCGCGCATCGACACTCCCGCGCGCGCTCACGCCCGCTCACACTCAGGCTGTAACAAAGGAAGGGGCCAGCGCTGCCTTACTTTTCTTCCGCTTCTCTTTTGCGGCCCCCTAGCCCCGGGCCGGCGCCCGGCCCACCCGCCCTCCACGCCCCCCGACGGCGGCGGGCGGCTGGCAGCCGGAGCAGCGCGGCGCAGCGGCAACTTTGCGCCCGGCGGGGCGGGAGACAAAAGCAGCGGCGCTGCCGGAGGCCGCGCGGCCAAGGTGTGCTCGCTAATTGTCAGGAAATGTGTGTGTGCGCGGCCCGAGCCCGCGGGCGGGGGAGGGGTGGCCGCGGGAGCGGGAGAGAGGACGAGGGGACCACCCCACCCCCAGCCCACGCCACTCGCCCGCGCCCGGCACCCGAACCGGGATTAGAGAATAAATTATCTGCTGTCTTCTCATTGGGCCGCGGGTGAGGACGCCGTCGGCGGCGCCGGGCTGGGAGCTCGCCCAGCTCTTTGCATTCACTGCACAGCTCCGGCTCGCCTCCCTTCGCGGGGGCTGAGAGCCCAGGGCTGGGCTCCAGACACCAGAGGACACCAGCCGTCTGGCCAAGCCACCCCTCCTCCGAACTAGCCTGACCCCCACTCCCTTCCCAATCTGGCTGGTGTCTTGGGGCACAGGAGACTGGGGGGTGGGGGGAGACCTCAGTATCTCTCCTCTGTCCCTTCACACCCACTCTTCCGAAGGAGAAAGTGCTGTATGGCTGGGGACCAACACACTGGCCTCGCCCATCACAACCAGAGAGGGTTTACAGAGCTTCAGTGACCTGGGCCCTGACCTCCGTTCCCACAGGCAACAATGACAAGAGAGAGAGAGAGAGAGAGAGAGAGAGAGAGAGAAGTTGCTCCTATCTTCTCTTCAGCCTGCTCAGCTCCAACCCAGTCTAGCTAGCTGCACACTTCCTGGGCCTGCCTTTGACCCTCCAGGGAAGAGAATTTAAAACTGCCTGCTCAAGAAATGCCCTCTAAGAGCTCCTTGCGAAGAAGAATCCATTCATTTCTTTAGCAAGCAACATTCAGGACCATCCTGTGTGGTGGCAACTAGGGAGGAATACCAGGCCAAGAGCAAGATTGAGAAGAGGCAAAGCTCAGCCTGGGGAGGTGGTGCTCCTCCTGTGTTCAGGCAAGGTCTGATCCCCGAAACAGGAATGATTCGATCTAGTCATTCATGCTACACATGATTAGCATGTCTTACATGCCAGGCTCTGGAGTAAGCATTGAGGATATACTGGTGTCCAGTCCTCTGGAACACACAGTCTGGTGGCAAGTTGGCCACTGGTGTGATAGGAGCTAATTAGGAAGTGTGAGTGAGTGTGTGTGTGTGTGTGTGTGTCTGTGTCTGTGTCTGTGTCTGTGTCTGTGTGAAATGAGCCCAGAAAGGTTTCCCCGAGAAAGGGAAGCTGAAGGATGAAACATGAGATGAGGAGGGGAAATAGAGCTCCAAGCAGAGGGACTTGCAGGTTTATGAGCTGCTGGTAACTGCTCATTCAAAGGTAACCAGATGTCCATCCTATAGACAGGAAGTGCAGAGGCGGGAGGCCTGGGGGAACTAAGGGTCCTTAAAGTTAACCTTCAGGGTCTGCAAACTAACACCCAGGGGCTCACTCCCACAATTCCCATCTTCCAACATAGCCCACACCCAACTGCTGTCTGCTGCAACTGAGCCAAATGGATGCTTGCCAATCCAGACACCCTAGGGGCTCACACCACTTCATCCGGTAACACCGGGCCATCACACGGGAGAAGCCACCGTGCACTGGCCTGGACCCCTTTCCATGAGCTGGGATTGTGTGCTTGCTGGGTGCTTCCGCCTTTGCTGAGTCTGGGTTCTCACAACAGTCCTGTGACTAAGTTTCTGCCCTGCAGATAAATGAGAAACTGAGTCAACTAGAACAGAATGTCCTGTTTGGTACCATGCACAGATTCAATGACCAAGCAGAGTGTGTGGCTTTCTGCAGACACTCTGCTAACACTCAGTGTCCCCTCTCTGCTGCTGTCAGTGAGACTGATGAGGACAGGGGCTAAGGGGTCCTCTGCCTCTTCGAAAAGCCTTCAGCACCTGGGACAGGGCTCTCAACAGCCTTTCTCTGCCCTCAACCGCTGCCTGGAGTCTAGGCTGCCCTGAAAGAAATGGGGTAATTCAAGAATAAATTTAGAAGCAAGTTGATGTGGACACTGGATGAACTTTGGACTTTGGATTTGCCGCTGTGATGACCCGCTCTTCACTTAGCCTTCCTGAGGCATAGTTCATTCCTTCATCGGCCAAATGGTACTCACAATATGTGGGAGGTCCTCATGAAGACTGAGGCTGTGCGTGGAGATTCTGTGGAAAAACACACAAGCTATTGGCTGGGAACAGTAGTTACTTCTGGGAAGGACTGGTGTGGGGCAGGGCCTACCTTTTAGGGCTTATTGTTTAGTAGTTGTAAGGCTATGTCTGTATTACCTGTGCAAAATAAATAATGCAGCATTTCAATGAGATAGTAAAAAAAAATACGAGGACAACACTAACGTGAGTACTTCAAGGCCCTTTGTTGAACTGGGTGGGGTTTTGTAGTCTGAAATACCAGTGTGTGCTATTGACGGAAATCATCGACTCTTAGGGAGTGAATGCTGCCTGGGAGTTTGCACACAACCCAAACACAGGTGTAGATGGTGAGCCAGTTCGCATATTTTCCAGCCTCGAATCTCTGTAGTTCAAACCCTGGGGGAAACAGTAGCAGTAAGGCATGCTGTGATATTGAGAGACCCAAATCCCTCCAGAGAACAGATGAGTCAGGGGGCACCAGAGTGATGAGGTCTGGGCCATCCCATCTCCCCATGGACGGGAAACATTTGGGTCTGGAAACTTGTGCTGTGCTTCTCAAGCTGAGTGAGGCAGTTTCCTGCCTGCCTGGCAGCCTGTGGCCCCAAGAAAAGCTGAGAAAGGCAGGTGCGAACTTGGGAGGGAGGGAGGGCACCTTCTCCTGTTACCCTGCAGGCATTGAGTCCTGGGCCAGGACAGGGCAGCCATTCATCAGCCAGCACAAAGAGACGCTCTCTCAGCTACACGAAGACCAGGCCAGGTCACCTCAGACACTGGGGCGTAACATCAGTGGGAACATTAGAGGCCTCTTAGAAGAAAGCTTTGGACTGGTGTCTAATGGTAGTGGGGGAGGGGATGGAATAGGAAAGACACATCCTGGAGAAGGAAAAGCCCATCATGGTTCAAAGGAGGAGGCAGTTATGATGGGAGAGACTAGAAGAGTAGAAATTAAAGTCAGTACAGGGGAGCGGGAAGATGGCTCAGAGGGTAAGGGCATTTGGGAGACAATCTTGAGGACCCAAGTTCAGTACTGTGTCGGGATGGATCCTCAGCACCCTTATCTTAAATAGGCAGGGGAAGGATGGGCTGTACCCAGTTCCCAGACGCAGGGATAGGATGGTCCTGGGGACTTTGCTGGGCAGCCGTGCTGCCTAGGCACTCAGTGAGTTCAGTGAGAGATTCTGTTTCAGAAGACTAAGGTGAAGGGCTGCCGAGGGAGACGAATGCACTGACCTCTGAGCTCTCTCTCTCTCTCTCTCTCTCTCTCTCTCTCTCTCTCTCTCTCTCTCACACACACACACACACACACACACACACACACACACCAAATAGAATAATCCTTCTGGAGAACAGCCAAGAAGACTTGTACAGCTCTGTAATTGCAGCATTTGAGATGTGGAAACAAGAAGATCATGAATTCTAGGCCTGGGCTATACAATGAGACCCTATGTTTTTGTTTGTTTGTTTGTTTGTTTCTTGTTTGTTTTTTTTTCCCTCTGTGTAGCCCTGACTATCCTGGGTCTTGTTTTGTAGACTAAGCTGGCTCTGAACTCACAGAGATCTGCCTGCCTTTGCCTCTTGAATGCTGGGATTAGAGGTGTGCTCCACCACTGCCTAATAAGACCCTATCTTATTTTTAAAAAATGGGGGGAGGGAGTGTGGTGGGGTGTGTGGTGTGGTGTACTACTTTGATCCCAGCACTCAGAAAGCAGAGGCAGGCGGATCTCTGTAAGTTCAAGGCCAGCCTGGTCTATATTAGCAAATTCCAAGTCAGGCAGGGATTACACAATGAGACCCTGTCTCAAACAAACAAACCAACAAATGCCAAAGGCCTAGGCAAGTCTCAAATAAATAAATAAATAAATAAGTGAGTGAGTGAATGAATGAATGAATGAATGAATGAATAAACTAACAAATAAATAAATGGGAGGATCAGCAGCTCAGGGCTGGGATAGCTATCATCTAGAATAAAGAAAATATCTACATTCTAGCAAATTTCCAGAAAAAGGTCTGCATTGAGGTTGCATTGTTTTAGTGTGGGCCTGAGTCTGATCCGCAGACAGGAAGGTACTGCAGTTTCAACACTGAGCAGGTCACTTCCTCACCTGTTTTCTGTTGTTGCTTTTTGTTGTTGTTTTTGTTTTTGTTTTTGTTTTTGTTTTTAGCCTCCTGTCTACCTTGTCCCAATTAAGGCTAAATCCAGCCAGAGCCCAGCCTTCAATCAGTCTTGAAAGCAATTATAACTTTCATGGAAGGGACAAAGTACAAATGTTTTCCAAGTTAGTCAGAGGTATTTCGGGATTGTCATCACCCACAGGATTCTGGGAAGTCACTGTGTGCTCTTCCTGGGGCTAGGGCCTGTTCCAACAGCAGTACCAAGGCCTTACCCGTGGGACGTAAGTATCTATATACAGCCACAACTTCGTCGATGAATACACCATGTACCAGGCATAGCTCTTAACACAAAGCACAACAATTAGTTTTATTCGTTTTGATCAGTCTTCCTGCCTGCCAACTAGCTGTGGACTGTATTTCAGCTTTTATTTATCCCCTATACTGAGGACCTAAACCCAGGCTGAGCCACTTTACTGACCCTGTATGTAGCCTTAACTATCAACCACCTTGCTTGGCAGCGGGGTCAGGATGAGACTCACCATGACTCTTGTCACAGTCCTGTCCTCTCCTGTGTCCTCCACAGTCATGCTCTAGAACGTGCATACCTCTCTCTAACAGCGGCTGATCAAACCCAACCCCCCACTTCTCACTGCCTTCTCATCCCTTCCTAACGCGTCCTCCAGAACTGTCCTTAACTTCTGGCCTTAGCATCCCCTTTTCTGTCCTGCCTGACCACTGAAGACACTCCTCCCACGGACAGGGCTGGAGTGTGGAGAACAGTGAGGGGGAGGGGGGCGCGTTTGCAGACTTCTTCCTGCAGAAACTGCAGCATCTTACTTAGGAGTGTGTACGTAGGTACCTGCTTTGCTGCCAGCTTGGCCATTCATCATATGACTAGAAGCTTGTTGAGGTCCTCACCAATCTCTGTATTCTCAATACTGTCCTTTCCAGGCGTCTGTCACTGATTCACACACACACACAGTGCCCCCGTCTCTATCCCATCACGTTTCTTGAATGTGTTCCTTCCAACTACCCTTCCATCTCACAGGAATCAACTTCATGCATTTTTCCTCCATTGACTTGCTGGGCAAAGCTCCACTTCTGGTTAAACCCAGACAGCTTCTCATCCTTCATCTATGTACTAAAGAAAGCCTCACCATCACACTGAGTGACTGGTCAATGGACCAGCCTGACTCCATCTTTTTTTTTGTTTTTTTTGTTTTGTTTTTGTTTTTGTTTTTGTTTTTTGAGACAGGGTTTCTCTGTGTAGCTTTGCGCCTTTCCTGGAACTCACTTGGTAGACCAGGCTGGCCTCGAACTCACAGAGATCCGCCTGGCTCTGCCTCCCGAGTGCTGGGATTAAAGGCTTAAAGGCATGCCACTACCACCTGGCATAAGGATTTCTTTTTTTTTTTTTTTTTTTTTTTTTTTTCTTTTTGAGCTGAGGATCGAATCCAGGGCCTTGCACTTGCTAGGCAAGCGCTCTTACCACTGAGCTAAATCCCCAGCCCCGCCTGACTCCATTTTAAGATTAAAAGCCAGGGCTGGCGAGATGGCTCAGAGGTTAAGAGCACTGACTGCTCTTCCAGAGGTCCTGAGTTCAATTCCCAGCAACCACATGGTGGCTCACAACCATCTGTAATGAGATCTGGTGCCCTCTTCTGGCCTGCAGTCATACACGCTGTATACACAATAAATAAATAAATAAATCTTAAAAAAAAATTAAAAGCCATCTTGTTACAAGATCAAAAATTAAGTTCATTCCTGTGTCCTGTAAAACTTGGATTTGACCCATTTTCTGGAACTGGACATGTTCCACACCCTATATACCCTGACCTCCACACTGATAAAATGTTCTGACAAATAATTTTGAGATGTTCAGCCAAGTTCCTATATAACCAACATCCCTCTGGAAATACCCTAACCCTTGAACCCCCCCCCCCAGTCCTGCAGTTTGGAGGGCTACATAAACCCTACCTTCTCCTGTGTTTGATGCAGTTTTCTCAAACTCTGTTTTAGGGAGATAGCCCTTTGGTTTTGTGTGTCAACTTGACACAAGCTAGAGTCATCAGAGGAAGGAACCTCAGTGAGGAAATGCCTCCATGAGATCCAGCTGTAAAGCATTTTCTCAATTAGTGATCAGTGGAGGAGGGTCCAGCCCATGGTGGGTGGGGCCATCCCTGGGCTGGTGGTCCTGGGTTCTATTAGAAAACAGGCTGAGCAAGCCATGGGGAGCAAGCCAGTAAGCAGCATCCCTACATGGCCTCTGCATCAGCTCCTGCCTTTGGGATCCTGCCCTGTTTGAGTTCTTGTCCTGACTTCCTTCAGTGATGAACAGCAATGTGGAAGTATAAGCCTAATAAATCTTTTCCTTCCCAACTTGCTGTTCAGTGGAACTAATATTGGAAGCCCCAGTGAGATCAAGACCCCATCCCAAATTCTGAAGCCAGACCTTCACTCCAGGGCTCCAGGACCGGAATGCTGCCTCAGGAAGCTGTGTGCATCTTAAAGATATTTCAAGGCTCCAAGGCATGCTTTTGGTTTGGTGAGTCGAAGCAAACTGCCACACTAAAAAGAAACCAGCAGTACCTGTCTGAGGAGGCCTCCATTGGTAGTCATAGAAGGCATCTCCTTGTATGATGTCTGGTACTGTTTCTGATGGGATCCCATCTGGGGGGCAGAGAGGTACCTGACGAGGTACATGAACTTCTTCCTATCCAGGGCACTAGCAAGATATAGCACTGCCCATCGGTTTTTTTGTTTTATTTTATAAAATGGTTTGTTGTTTTTGGTGCCTGTGTTTTGTTCTGAGTTTTTTCTGTCTCCTGTCCAGAACACTAGTGAAAAGTCGCTCTGCCTGCCTGATTCTTGGGTCCTGAATATGGAGATGGACATCAGTCAAGCCCAGTTAAAGGTATAAATGAAGGTGGCCTCCACAAGTTTTGTTTTTGACCAGTCTCTTTTGACTACATGAATGGTCTGTGTCTTATGTTTACTGGTCTCTTTCCTTTGCTTTTTTTTTTTTCCCTTCTGTGTCTGTTTCTTAAATCTGCTGCCGTGACCACAGCTGCTTTACTTTCCCATCCTGAGTTCACTGCTAGGTGCTGGCTGGGATAAAATGCCACACTGTGGCAGGCAGGATGGTGGGCAGCAGAGAGGACTCAGGGGCTGGAACACAGCAGAGAGCAAACTGCAGCCCAAAGTCAGGGAGGAAGAGTAGACCCAGCCAGGGAAGACCAGGCACCAGCCATCGTGGGTGCTGGGGCTTGGTGGCTTGCCATGGCTACTTTACTAACCAGGGCCTGGAATTTCTCTCCCTGAGCATTCTCTGTTTTCAGGTGGCTCCCCTTGCTCACTGAATTCAATTTTTAGATATGGACAATATTGAAATATTGTCTTATGCTGTTCCGCTTTACTGAAAAACAGGCTCCGGAGTTGGGTGCCATCTTCCCCTTCTCTAGACCCAAACATAGTTATTTAAAAGTTTTCTGTCTGCCCTCTGACAGGTGAGCTACCTGATTTTGTGACAGAAAAAAAGAGAGCAAAACATACAACACAAAACAAAAATAGACTATTGATTTCACTTGACTTCCTAAGACTTTTGTTAAAATATAAACTTATCTCAAGATTTATAAAACTATTACATGAACTTTCTGTACCTCAAATTTATAAATTGGGTATACTTAAAGATTTATAAAGTCTATACAAAACATTAACTTAAAACTTATAACAAAAGGGTTGATAATTAAATATCTATATGTGAGCAATTTTAATTTACTACAACATACTGTATACATGACTTCAACTCTTGTCCAAAAAACTTGGGAAATAACACTAGACAACTGACTACAATAATTCAAGTTATAAAATGAAGTTTTGTTTGCTATGGTCACTAACTGTTTGTTCTTAAAAAAAAAAAAAAAAAACTAAGTAACAGGTCTTCTGGATGTCTACTTTATCCCAAATGCCGTGGACTGAGCCAAAATGTTTACCCTTAAATGTCCTCAAATTCCTTAAGTCTGCATTTACCAAACCAGAGATGCAGTCATTTGATAAATGCAAAAATTCCTCTAATAATTTTGCCAATTCTGGTTTACACTTTCAAGAGAGGAGTAAGCCTAAAAATAATCCATTTTTAAAGAGTCAACACAAAATTGCTGCCAAAAGGAAAACCAACTAAGAACCTGTCTCACAGGAAAAATCAGCCCAGGCCCCTCGCGGCTTAGGGTTGCTTGCCTGTCTGGCCAGATTTGGACGCCCACCTGACAGTCACTATCGGGAACCGCATCCCTAGTTGGGTCTTCTGATTAAAATATAACATGGAAGGACCAACAGAGCTTTAACATCATGACATAGGATCCGGGCAGGGTTTCAGACAGAAGAAGATGGCAAACATCTATATTATTCCAGATAAAAGATAAAAAGCTAATGAATAAGGGCACAATTATAGACACATAAAACCTAAGATAGTTCTGGTATTTCCTTTTGGTAAAGCACGCAGGCTCAACTGAAGTCTGGTACTGTGCCTAGAAAGTGACTTCCTCCAACTCATGAGTTACTTCCTCTTTGTTATTTTTACACACACATTAAAAAAAAAAAAAAAAAAAAAAAGAAGGACTGTTGCTGCCATACATTGCTGGAGTGTTACATGAAATGGATTCTAGGTAGCCTTAGATATCTACAAATGCATCTGATTTTCGTCACCTGAAGAGCCAGTGGAAGTCTTAAAATGCCCTCATAGAAGCAGGCTCCTACACTAAGGGTCTGGATGAAAATGCCTAAAGGGGTCCAAAGCACCACAGTAGGAAGATGGTGGATAAAGAAAAAAAAAAAAAAAGAGAAAGAAAGAAAAGAAGCTGAGAGGGAGTGGGGAGTGCTGGCCCACAGGGAGCTCTAGAGCAAAGACGGTATCTTAAAGTCTGTCTTGCCTTGAAGCAAAGGCACTGACTTTGGCCATGTGCACAAGCCTGTTGCTGTCTCTAAGGACCACATGATAGGATGAAAGCCCAGATGCCTTGATATGCAGGTGCTGGTTACTGGTAGCAAACTAGGCAAAAGCTAAGGACTGGCTTTTATTGCTGGGTATAGGTGGGGCATCCATGGCTGCTGTGTTCCCTGTTAAATTCTACTGGGCCTACCACACGCCTAGTCTAAAATTCCCACTGCAAGTTCAACATTTCTAAGGGCTAGTATTGAAAATACTAATCAATTTAGCACAAAGTTCGAATCCTATAATCTTATAAAAGCTAATAACTCATTATAGAAAGAATTAAGGCATGCAAGTTAATATAGTCACCTTATAAATGACCAAACTCTCTAATGTGCTCTAAATTATACTTATAGTCATGCTGAGTACAAATGTAATTCATTTACAGGGGTAAGCTTTATCTAACCTTCTGAATGTGTTTTCAAGATTAAGTCTCAAACAAGTAACTAAAACCAAGTAAAGTTTATTTAAAATCAGGGATACTTAATAGATGGCTCTCAAAGCTTCAAAGATCTTCTGAATGTGGCATTTAAAATGTTTAATAGAGGGCTGGAGAGATGGCTCAGCGGTTAAGAGCACTGGCTACCCCTCCAGAGGTCCTGAGTTCAATTCCCAGCAATCACATGGTAGCTCACAACCATCTGTAATGAGATCTGGCGCCCTCTTCTGGCCTGCAGGCATACATGCAAACAGACATAATAAAATAAATTAAATTAAAAAAAAAAAAAAAAGAAAAAAAGAAAAGAAAGTTTAATAGGGCCAGGTGGTGGTGGCACACACCTTTAATCCCAGCACTCACAAGGCAGAGGCAGGCAGATTTCTGTGAGTTTGAGGCCAACTCAGTCTACAGAGCGAGTTCCAGGACAACCAGGGCTACCCAGAGAAGCCCCTGTCTTGTGAGGGGGAGAAGGTTAATGGAAAAAGCTTCCTATGATAGACAAATATTCCAACTCTTAGCAGCGACCCTAAGGTCTCCAAAGAAGACAGATGGGGCACAGATTTGGACTGTGGTGACACTAACCACTGAAAGAAACTGCCGTACACCTCGCTTGTTCCAGGGCGAGGACACTTTTATTATTTAAAGGAACTGGTTTTGAAATGACTGCTTTTAGTAATCAACCACCTGTGTCTCACGGTAAATGACTAGATAAAAAGGTTTTAAATTCATGTAAGTTCTGGGGGTCTAAGAAAATGTTCTAAAGTCAATACAAGTTATAAAGATCTGAGGATATAAAAGTTTAAATAAGTTATGAAGGTCTAAAAATGTAAATGCAAGCTATAAAGGACTAAGGAAATGATTTAAGATATGTTTTTTTAATAAGAAATGTTAACTAACCTGGGCTCCCAGGGGCTCCCAGAGACTGAATCAGTAACCAGGGAGCCTGCATGGGACTGACGTAGGCACTCTGCATGTATGTTAGAGTTGTGCAGCTTGGTCCTCTTGTAGGACTCCTAACAGTGGGAACAGGAGGTGTCTCCCAACTCTTTTACTGGTTTTGGGGACCATACTTCTCACACTGTGTTGCCTTGCTCAGTCTTAACACATGGGGAGGTGCTTGGTGTTGCCATGTTTTATTGATCCTCACAGGAGACCTGCCCTTTCCTGGATGGAGATGGAAGAGGAGGCGATTGGGGGTGGGAGGAGGGAATGGGGAAGAGGGACTGGGAGGGGAGGATGTCGGGGGAGGTGGTGGCTGGCATATAAAAATAAATAGATGAATACTTTTTTAAAATAAGAAATGTTTCAGATTCGCCCCCTCTCTATTCTATTCTTACACTAAGATTTTTAAAAGTTCAGAGTTTTAACACTGATCAATGAAGTTCTGATAAGCTGGTAAAGCATTGACTGCTATCATCAGTCACAAACTCAAAATGGCAAATTTCCTTTGGTTGTCTTCTAAATGCAGAGTTGAAGATGCTTCTCATCACGCTAAATACACATCTGTTCGATCTCTATCCAGCCCTCTGGACAGAAAAAAATAATGTTCATGCTTTTTAACCCAAAGCCATAGCGTTTGCTGTGATCAAAGGTACGCGTCTACTCCAGCTATTTGACAGATCCCCGTTATCTGCTCTTTCTCCAATATGGATTTCAGTGCCGAGTACAAACAATGGTAATGTTCATATCTATTGATGTAATTATTAAGGCCACTCCACGTAGTTAAAAGGGAGGTTTATTTTGTGGCGTAACTTAAAAGTGAAGGGATAGTTTACAGGGTCTGGGAAAGGTATGGCGCAGTCCGGCTGTGTTCTCTGGAGAACTCTGCTCGGTCTACCTCCAGTGTCCAGGGTCCAGGAACTAAGAGAGCCCATGCATCTGGATCCCAGGTCTTCAGCATCCTCTCTCAGCCCCGCCTTGTAGGCGTGACCGTTACCAAAACCTCAATGGGGGTTGGAACTTCCACGCCAAGGCTGGGATGGCTACCCACTACACATATCTCTAAAACTTTTATCCTTTTTGTAAACTTAATGGAACAAACTTCATGAAATCACAACTTGAATCCACCTGTCACAGGTCAAAGGGACTCCAGATAAGGAATCCTGTAATGTCAATCAACAACCTAAGCATCCCTGACTATTGCTTGTTCCTGAGGGGGAGCTCCAAATATGATTTTCCTTTAAGTTGATTAACTTTGATTTCTGTTCCTAGTCTCTATCCATCCCAGCAAATTTCCACCGCCTGACAAACACCATCCAGGAATCAACGGACTACAATTTGTTTCAAAGACGGTCTACACCATTGCCAGACCCAGGTAGTCCTACAAAATCAGAGAGCCCTGAACTTGCTGAAAGCTGATACGAACTTGTCCAGCTGACATAATTGCTCCCGATCTCTTCAGCTGGGTCAGCAAACCAGGTGCTTCTGATGAATGCCCCATGGCCTGAGTCCCCTCCTGACCTTTAACTCACTTTCCTACCTTCCTGGGCTCTGAATATCGTAATTTGGCTGAGAAGCAGTTACAGAAGAGAATACATTGCCCCTTATACTCAACAAAGACTAAAATGTTAGATCCAAAGGAAACTTCCTAGCAAAGGGACAAAATGGCTACATACAATGCCTATTTCGTACCAGGCTCCCTTATTGTCAAAAAGGTATGTGTTAAAACTAAATAGGACAAGATCTATCAACAGGTAAACTCATGAGCTGAAATAGTTCTACAGTATGATAGGACACTCAACCTGCTCTATGCAGAACAAAGAGAATGACTTTAAGAAAAATTTATACTTTCTAGCTAACCAATCAGACATAGAGAGACCACAGCCATGATACAAATTGGTCCCTCACCAATTGACGCCTGCTGGCATTTTCAGCCCATACACTATATAGAAATGACAAAGTGATGGCTTAGCTAGCGGTTAAAAGCAGTGGATGCTGTTCCAAAGGACCCAGGTTCAACTCCCATCACACACGTGTCAGCTTAAAACTGTAACTTCAGTTCCAGGGGATCCAGCACCTTCACACAGACACACATGCAGGCAAAACACCAGTGCACATAAATAAAAATTTTTTAAAAAGGGAAATGAGAGTTCCCTGTCAAGGATTTGAAAAGGATACATAAGACAAGGGGTGAGGGGGATGATGGACTAGCCTAACTCCATATTAAGATTAAAAGCCATCTTGTTTCAAGGTCAAATAAGTTCACTCTTGTTTTCTGTAAAATTTGAATTTGATAAGGTCTTGGCCTATTTTCTGGAATTTGACATGTTTCACACCCTATACCCTGACCTCCACCCTGATAAGATGGTCTGCTAAATAATTTTGAAATGTTCCTACCTAACCAAAATTGTTCTGGAAATTCCCCAACCCTCAACCCCCCCCCCAGTCTTGCAATGTGGGGGTGGGGGAACTATACAAACCCTACCTCCTCCTGTGTTTGATGCCATTTTCTCAAGTCCTGCTTTAGGGAGATAGCCTTCTCTGACAGAAAAATTAAAGCTTGCTTACTTTGACCAAAAAATTTGGATAAAGGTCTTTATTCTCATTCAGTGGGATTAACATTTTAGATCTTAAAAAGCACCGACCCCTCCCTAGACAGCCTTCCACACCTCCTCAGAGTATTGCTCTTCCGTTCCCCAAAGACTGGTTCCTCTCTTGTCTTTCACCATCCACTCTTCAAGTCTCCACCACCCTCCACAAGACTGTCTCATACAAAAAGTCTCACCTTCCTACCACAGAATCCAGCTGTCTCTTGAGAGATCTCCCCTTGGCACATCCTTGCGGTCATGAAAGATGAAGTCTCTGGTCCTGTCTGAGGCTGATCCCCATCTATGTCTCAGATCCTTCTGTTTCTGCTTCTCCCATGACTTTGTGTCTGCAAATATCCCAATGCACTCAGTCATCAGCCTCTCCTTCACCCCCAGGTCATTGCCCCTAACAGAAAACTATGCCTTCAAGTTTCCCACCTTTTCAGAATTACCTCCCAGATGCTGGAGAGATGGCTTCACAGTCAAGAGTATTTGTCCATCTTGTAAAGGACCCTGGTTTGATTCAGCACCCACACTGTGGCTAATAACTGTATGTAACTCCAGTTCCAGAGAATCCAACACTTCACTCTGACCTCTGCAGACACCAGGCACATTCATACATGCAGGCAACACATTCATACATATTTAATAAAAATAAATAAACCAGCCAGGCGGTAGTGGTGCTTGCCTTTAATCCCAACACTTGGGAGGCAGATGCAGGCAGATCTCTGTGAGTTCAAAGCCAGCCTAGTCTACAAAGCGAGTTCCAGGAAAGCCAGGGTTACATAGAAAAATCCCGGTCTCATAAATAAATAAATAAATAAATAAATAAATAAATAAATAAATAAATAATAAAACCTACTTTCCTTTGACTCCCATATCTTTTTCCAGGTGAAGCCTCATTTTTGTTGAACACACAGACAGACAGACAGACAGACAGACAGACACACACACACACACACACACACACACACCAATACATATATGGATAATTTTTTAGAAAGCAACTTTTTTTTTTCAGTGCTGAGGGTGGAACCCGAGACTGTTCACATGCTGGGCTCTCTGCCACTGAGCCCCACCTTTCTCTGCTAGTCTACAGCAAGCCTGATTCTAATCACAGTCCCTGGGTGCCATAAAGGACTCTTTTCCTTGAAATGCCTTCATGCCCTGTCTCCCTGGCTATTCTTATGCCCTCCCCACCAGCCACTCTTCCCAGCTTTCCTAATTCACTCTCCAGATCATTATCTAGTCCTATAGGTGACCTGAAAAGCCAGCTGTTGGGGCTGGAGAGATGGCTCAATGGTTAAGAGCACCAGCTGCTCTTTTAAAGGACTCAGTTTCATTTTCCAGTACCCACATGGTAATGCACAACCCTTTTGTAACTCCATTTCCAGGGTAACTGACATCCTCTTCTAGCCTGTGGGGGCATTGCATACATATGGTGCACAGACATGCATGCAGGTGAAACATCCATACAAGTACACTTTTTTATATTAAAAAAACAAAAACAAAAACAATAAAACAACCCTCCTTGTAGTTAAGAGGTGAATCATGGGATTGGAGAGATGGCTTAGCAGTTAAGAACACTGACTGCTCTTCCAGAGGACATAGGGTTGATTCCCAGCATTCACATGGCAGTTCATAACCGTCTGTGACTCCAGTTTCAGAGGATCCAACATCCTCATACAGACATATATGCAGGCAAAACACCAATGCACATAAAGTAAAATCATTATGCTGGATGGTGGTAGTACTCTCTGTGAGTTCGAGGCCAGTGTGATCTACAAAGTGAGTTCCAGGACAGGCAGGGCTACACAGAGAAACCTACCTTGAAAAACCAAAAATAAATAATAAATAAACAAAATAAAATCACTAAGAAACAAACAAAAGACAACTGTGCCCTGAGCTCCAGGCTCAACTGTCCCAGCGCCACTGAGCCTCTTTGCTAGGATGCTGTGTGATTCTCCTGGTACTTCCACTGCAGTGCAGCACAAATGAAAGCATCTTGGAACAACAGACACCCATCGTCTTACAGACATGGAATTCAGAAGTTCAGAACCCAAGTGCTGACAGACATCAAGTACCCTGATCCTCTAGGAAAGGATCCTTCTGCATCTCTTCAGGCTTCAGATGGCCCTAGCCTTCCTCGGTGTGTGGCAGTATCATGCCAATCTGCCATCCATTTTTGCATGGTGGTCCCTCCCCGTGTCTGGATCTTCACATGGTGTCCTCTGTGTGTGCACCTGGGACCAGTTTCCCCCTTCTTATACGGATGCTTATCACATACTAGCTCAGAACTACTCCAGTGGTCCTCCATTCACTTGATTATACTCAACAAAGACCCTATTTTCTCTCTCCCTTCCCCCCACCCAGCCGACTATTTCTGACAAGGTGCCATGTAGCCTAGGCTGGCCTTGAACAACCTGTGTATTCAAGGATGACTTTGAACTTCTGGTCTTCTTGCTTCTACCTCCCAGACACTGAGACAACAGGCATGTATCACCATGCCTGGTTCATGTGGAACCAAGGATGGAACTCATGTGTGCTAGAGAAACACTCTTACCAACTCCCTTACTGCTAAGTAAGGTCACAATCACAGTTACTGGGGGTTAGGACTTCAACACATCTTTTAGGGGAGTCCATAACCACAGACTACTATGTACCTCTAACTTAGCCTGTCCATAAGAGAACCCTTGATTTCTACATCCCTTGCCTCTAGCCCGTTCCTCTCCCAATTTCCCCCATCTCATTTAACAGTGCCAGCAGCTCTGTTCAAAACACCGGGAACATCCTGATTTCTCTCCTTCACCCTTCATATCTAGTCTACCAGTAAGACCTGATCCCCAGGTCTGGAGAGATGGCTCAGCGGTTAAGAGCACTGACTGCTCTTCCAGAGGACCCGGGTTCTACTCTCAACACCTACGTGGCAGCTCACAACTGTCTGTAACTCCAGAATCCAACACCCTCACACAGACACACATGCAGGCAAAAGACCAATGCACATAAAATAAAAATAATAAAATTATTTTTTAAAAAAGGCCTGATCCCCAAAAGATTCAGCGACCCCATACTCACAGAGTCTAGAAACCCCTTTCACCTGAGATGCTACAGTCCCTCTCTGTTCTCCCACGTCCATCCACCACCCTGTGTAGTCCACTTTCTCCTAAAGCCAGAATGGATGCTATAAAGCATGAATTAGATCACAGCTCTCCCACTGTTTAATACCTTCCAAAGAGTTCTTACCGGAATTAGAATAAAACCCAAGCTCCTTAACTGGGCTTAGGAGGGTTTACATGGCCTGACCCCACTCCTCTCATTTCCTACAACTCTCTCCCGCTATCTCTCCCCCAGCAGCCAAGTTGTTCCTGACAAGGGGCTTCACATTTTCTGTTCCTTTTGCCTGGAACACCCTTCCCCTCATTCCTTGTTCCAGTCACCTGTTCAGAGTCACTCCTGGGAAAAGTGCCCCATGCTCACAGTATGGGCTACCCCATAACTCACACAGTCTCACAGCCTTACCTAAGATCCCTTCATTTGCTGCCTTCTGTGTTTACAGTCTGACTCTTCTATTAATATATTAGACCTCCGTCTTTGTTCCTGCTGGATTCTGACTCCCATTTCAAAGTGAGTGTGTAGTAAGTGCTCTGTGATATTTATTAAGCAAATCAATTTGCTACTATATCCCAGGCACTGTACTGGGGACCTAGGAATAAGCCAACAGCACAAATTGGTTTGTTTTGCAAGATAACAACCATTCCTTGTCACATGTTACCAGGGAAACCAACTGCTAAGCCACCTCTCGATCATGACGTCCCTGAGGATGGCATCTCCCTGTCCCAGACCTGCATCAGCCCTGCCCCTTCCTGCCTCCCCTTGCAGGAGATGATCTTGCTTCCTGTTTCTCAGAGAAATGCAAAGCCTGGACCAGGACCCGGGCTCCAACCTCCCTACCCTTCCCCTCTCCTTTTTTTGTTCTTCTTGCTGGCCCTTCCGGGAAAAGTGGGCTTTGTTTATACACACGCCTACATTAGTGCCAACTCTGGCACAACCCTGACCTAGGATTAATTTTTCCTTTGACATTCAGTTTCCTCATCTATAAAAAGATAATGAGAGCACCACCCGTACTGGGCTGTCCTGAGAAATGAATGTGGTGTCCTTGGTTACATGGCTGTCTTTTCAGCAGCACACAGTCTGACTGACTGAGAACACTGAAGCCGGTCTGGCCCATCTGGACCATTAGGTGCCTTCCCACCCAAGGGCACACCCCAGGACAAACCCCACATCTCGGTCTCTAGTCCCAGGGTTCCCAACCCTGCTATAAAAGGCTAATAGGAAGGCAATCCAATGACATTTTAATGGTGCCATGTTAATTTAATTAAGATTGTTCTTCCGTCTGACGGTTTGTCCCTTTTGTCTATGTATTGAGGGTCCTGTATCTTCAGAGGTGACCGAAACAGACTTTTCCTTACTTGGAAAGAATGCTAGCTACACAAGATCCCCTCCTTCTACTGGAAAATGAACTCAGGTGTCCTGAACAGGCTGTCCCTGCCCAGAGTCCCCATAGAGGAGGGGCAAAGGTGGTGATGGGCTGGGGGTCAGAGATTCGGAGAAAATAAGGCCCTGCCCCACCACTGTCGATAGCAGTGGCCCAGCGGGATAGAGCTTCCGCTGCCAGGACAGGCAACCTCCTCCCTGGCGCCCTCCTTCCCTGGAGCCTCCTTCCCTGGCGCCCTCCTCCCTGGCGCCCTCCTTCCCCGGCGCCCTCCTCCCCGGCGCCCTCCTCCCTGGAGCCCTCCATCCCTGGAGCCCTCCTTCCCCGGAGCCCTCTTCCCTGGCGCCCTCCTCCCTGGAGCCCTCCTTTCCCGGCGTCCTCCTCCCTGGCGCCCTCCTTCCCCGGCGCCCTCCTCCCTGGTGCCCTCCATCCCTGGAGCCCTCCTCCCTGGCGCCCTCCTCCCTGGCACCTTCCTTCCCTGCCTGACAGAGGTGATTTCTGCTTTTCTCTTCTGACTTGCTCCCAGGAAGCCCATGGGGAAAATTCTGGATTTCAATGAAGAACATAAAAATGTGGTCAGCATATTGGCCTGGTTTTTCATCTTCTCCATGCAATTGGTCCCAGGAGGTGACTGTCTAGCTGACCTAAGTGCACTGGAGACTGAACGTCTCAGCCTGCCCCTGATGCCTGTGTCTCCACAAAGGACTTGGCAGGTCAACAGGGAGCCTGAAGGCTAGGTCCCTGCTGTTCTGGGAGCTGGAGAGAGGAATGTCACAATGAATCGACAAAGGAATGGCAGGAGGGACCGGGTTCTGTCATTTGTGCAGTAAAGGGAGTGGGTCATGCTTTCTTCACAGAATTCCATGTCCTCTTTTTGCAACTAAGTTCAAACACGGTCAAGCAGGTGACAGAGGGTGCCAGGACAGGAGAGCAGAGCTAGGGAACCGAGAGAAACCAGAGGGGCAAGGAGAAGGGCAGCATATGGTCGAGGGGATTGCTCACCTCATGACAGAAAAGGTCCAGAGACAAGACACACCCGTCAAATGATCTCCCACCAGTCTGGCCCCAACTCCGGCTTTCTACCATCTCTCA
This sequence comes from Onychomys torridus, assembly GCF_903995425.1. Lineage (NCBI taxonomy): Eukaryota > Metazoa > Chordata > Mammalia > Rodentia > Cricetidae > Onychomys > Onychomys torridus. Next base: position 61,213,116 of record NC_050453.1, read on the forward strand.
ATAATGCCATCAAAGTACGAATCTGTCACGAACTAGTGAATTGATTAGGTCAGAGCCCTCATCAGCCAATCACCTGTCAATGACTAGACCTACCAGTTGGGGGCCAGGCTTTCAACATGTGATCATTTGGAGGACACTTCATATCCAAGCCATAATAGGCCACCAGGGAAGCAAAGCACTATAAGATCCAGGCTCAATGCCTGGTCTCAGCGGGGCTCTGGCTTTCCTGAGTATATTTCCTGGGAAGCTTGATAAAGAGTGGAGTCTGCTCTTACCTCTCAAATCATCATCCATCCCTGGGTGGATTCCTGGAAATGCTATCTCCAGGGTAGGCAAGTGGCAGCCTGTGCAGGTGGCCTGGGTGACACCGAGAAGCACCATTCTGTTTTCTGACCTCTTTCTGTATCCCTTCCATGTACCTTTACACACCTGTTGGGGCCCAGAAGGGTCACAATCTGCCTCTGCTCCCATACAGTTCACAAACTGACTGCAGAAAAGAGACGACTCCAGGAGCCGTGAATGCTAAGGCTTTATTCTTGGTCCGCCATAGTACTTAGACTCTAAATTTCAGAGGCTCCCTGGCCCCATGGAAGGCTCTGGATGGCATCAAGATTTGAGCAGGGCCAGGACAGTCAGGCTCAGGTGTTCCTCCCCCAAGCAGCCGAGATCAGCTTCTGAGTGGAGCCCAATTAGCCCCACTCATGAATTCTGCATGTGGTGCTGACTTTCATCCGAATCCCTTCCTCTCTTCAGCAAAGGCCTTTGCTTCCTGGGACGTAATTACAGTATCTGGCCCATTTTAATGAAGGCAAAAAGTACTCCACATTTGTATTTTGCTTCTCCGGGGTGGGAGAAGGCTGGGAGGGTGGGGCAGGAGGAAGGGCTTTGGGAGAGGAGACAGTAAGAAAGCTTCCTGGCATTTCCAGTGAGTGCCTCAGCTCATAAGTCTGTACACACACACACACACACACACACACACACACACACACACACACCACTTCTCACGGAATCGCCACCCTGCCATGGCAGCCACAGCAGACATGTGCTTCAGAAACACTGGTGCCTGAGAGCTGGGCCCGCTTGGCTTTGAAAACGAAGTTGACATCACGTCAGCTAGAGGAAGTCAGTATTTCATCTCACACAGCTCATTCAGCTGGGAGTCCACAGCCCAGGAGACGAGCTAATGTACTCCTCCTGGGGAAGGTGCTTTCTCAGGCTGTCTGCTTTTACCACCTTCCCTTCTTGTTCCCTTGACCTGCGCCTAGCATGTCACACTTACTTAGAACCACGATTGTAATGAACACAATTAAACCACTAAGAAAGCAAAGAGCATCCCAAGCCACATGACAATTTCAAAGCTGTTAAAGCTTGAAAATTAATGTATGGTAAAAGCTGGTAAGATGGGGGGGGGGCACGGCTAAAGAGATGGCCTGTGGCTAAGACTGCTGGGAACTCTTCCAGAAGACCTGGGGTTTGATTCTCAGCACCCACACAGTGGCTCAAGACCACTGAGACTCCTGTCCTGTCCTGCTTCCTTCTGTCCTTCTTGGACAGTGCACACACATGATGCACATACATATACACAGGCAAACACCCAGACACATAAAGGAATAACTTCTTTTTTAATCGGTCGGGTGATCTAGGGGGCAGGAGGCAAAGCAGTAGACATTGGCTCAGCTGTCTTTGGCTTTTGAATCTTTTTATTGCACCTCGATGCCAAATTCAACAGCGTATGAGAAAAGGGTCTGGAGAATGAAAGGCTCTTCCCAGTTGGCCAAGCTGGTGGACCACAGATCATTTTCTATTATGCTCTAAAGAATACCAGTGATTTAAAGACATATAGTTCTATTGACAAATGTCAAGGCTGAGCCAGACCTGTGATCCCAGACACTCCAGAGACAGGCAGCGTAGGATTTGTAGTAGATTCCAACCCGGGAGAGAGTACTACACAGTGTGACGCTGTCTCAACTAATAAGAATGACTGTCTGTTTGTGTTTTCAAGACAGAATCCCACTATGGAGCCCTGGCTGTCCTGGAACTCACTCTGTAGACCAGGCTGGCCTCAGACTCACAGAGATTCACCTGCCTCTGCCTCTTGAGTGCTGGGATTAAAGGCATGCGCCACTAGACCAGCAATAAGAATGACTGTCAGTATTCAAAGCTGTACATGGTACATGGCTACTGGAGGCCACATACATACGGGAATCTCAATGTTTGGGTTTATGTTTCAAAACTGTCTGAAAACAACCCAATTCTCCACCAATAGACTGATGGGTAACAAAACATAGCACAATCCTGCAGTGGAATATTTTTCAGATAGACAAAAAAGATAATGTTCTGACATGTATTAAAACATGGGCAAACTTTTTTTAAATTTATTTATTTATTATGTATACAGTGTTCTGCCTGCCTGTATGCCTACAGGCCAGAAGAGAGCACCAGATCCCATTACAGATGATTGTGAGCTAATATATGGTTGCTGGGAATTGAACTCAGGACCTCTGGAAGAGTAGCCAGTGCTCTTAATCTCCATCTCTTTAGCCTCCGGGGAAACTCTTAAAATATCATGCTAAATATAAGAAGCTAGACATGAAAAGTTAAACACACCACAAAGTCCTGTCAGTCAGCGTTCCTCCCTCACTGTAACAAACCCCTGAGTGAACTTGCCTATTGGCTCTGTTGCTGTGGGCCTGCGAGAGTAACTAGAGTCGTGGAATGCCAGGGGTAGGGATGGGCAAAACCGCTCATTTCACAGGCAAGAATCAAGGAAAAAGAAACACTTGGGGGGTCACACTCCCCTTCAAGGAAAAGCCACCATGCCTCAAAGATATCCAACTTTTCCCAATGATGCCACCTCTGGGATTAAGTTTTCTCTCTGAGACAGGGTCTCACTGTGTAGCCTAGGCTGGCCTGGAACTCATTATGTAGACCAGGCTGGCCTTGAATTTACATAGAACCATTTGTGTCTGCTTCCTAAGTGCTCCATGTGGACTCAGCCTTTGAGGGCCACTCAGGATACAAACCATAGCAATTGTAAATGTACTAAATGCCACTCAGAGTAAATTCTGTGTTAGGAGTGTTTTGCCACAGTTAAAAGGAAGGAAGGGGGCCGTGGAGAGATGGCTCAGCCATTAAGAGCATTTGCGGGTCCTGTAGAGTATTCCCAACACCCACAGGCTGACTCACAACTCTCTAAAACTCCAGTTCCAAGGGTTCTGAGCCCTCTTCTGGCTTCTGGGGGTACTGCATGCATGTGGTGTACATACATACCTATAGACATTTTAAAAAAAAAAATGGCCCAGTGATGGTGGCACACACTTTTAATCTCAGCACTCGGGAGGCAGAGGCAGGTGGATCTCTGTAAGTTCAACACCAACCCTGGGCTACTACAGAGTGAGTTTCAGGACAGGCTCAAAAGTTACACAGAGAGACCCTGTTTCAAAAGAAAAAAAAAAATTTAAAAAGAAAGATAGGCAGACTAGGCACACCTGTAATGCCAGGACTTGGGAGGCTGAAACCGGAGGATTACTACAAGATCATGGATCACGGCCGGCATAATCTCCACAGCAAGATCCAAGCCAGCCCTAGCTAGGTAGCAGATGGTGTCTTTACAATAAAATATTTAACTGTTTTCGAAAAGAAAGCAAGGAAGGGGCTGGGGGTGTAGTTCAGCTGGCAGAGTGCTTGCACAGAGCTCTGCACCACATACTGTGCCTGGCAGCGCAAGCCTACCATCCCAGGGCTGAGGCGTGGAAGCAGGAAGTTCAGAAATTCAAGGTCAACCCGGCCTTCAAGAGTTTGGGACCGGGTTACATGAGACTTTGTCTTTAAAAAAGAAAAAGAAAAAAGAAAAAAAGGAAGGAAGGGGGAACCACAAAAGGTGAACGAATAAGGGGAAATGAAGTTCTAGGCCCTTTCCTCCTTGTTTACAGGCTGTGCTGAGATCCTCCACGCTGGGACAGGTCAATACACTGTTGACAGCTGGTGTGAGAATTGGCTGCTCCTCCGAGAGTGGGCAGCACTTGGGGTCCCCCAGAGAAAAAGCCAAGGGCTCTTCTGGAATTGTCTGGAGGCTGTGAGGCAGAGGCTGCCTGGGGGAGGAGGACGCAGGGGCCAGAGAGGGCAGGGCCTCATCCTGGGGAAGCAGGGCAGGCCGGAGAGGAGGAGGAGGCTGGCTGAGGAGCCCGCAGGGTAGCAGCCTGAAGCTGGGGCAGCTGCTGAGCCGAGATGCCAGAGGAGAGGGCGCCCGCGGCGGGCACTTGGCAAGCCCTCCCCCCCACCCCACCCTAAGTTGTGACTCTCCTCCCCGTGGGGAGCTGGCAGGGCTGGCCTGGGATCATCTGTCTTCATTACATCGTCCCTCCCCGCTCTGTCACTTTTTGCCAGAAAACTCATCAATATTCCCCTGTGGCTGTCAGCGCCGAGGCCCTCCCCGCCTCTCCCCTCCCCGCCTCCCTTTCTTCCTTCTTCCGGCTCCCCACTCTCCTCTTCCATCTCCCTTCCTGCCATTTTCTCCTTCCCTCTCCTCCCTCTCTTCCTCCTTTCCCTCCCCATTCCTCTTCTTCCTCTTTTCGCTCCCCTTTCTCCTCCCCTCCTCTTCCTCCCTCTCCCCCTGTCACACACACAGACACAGACACACACACACACACACACACACACACACACACACACACACACACACACACACACACACACACACACCTACCTTCCCCCTCAGCGTTCTGTGCCTGGATCAGCCTACCTACCTGGTTCTTCTCCTCTCTGAGGTCTCCGTCCACCTCTGGAGATTCAGCGGTGACTCTCTCTGTGCTACAGGGTCCCTGCTAGAAAGGAAAGGGGCACATTCTCTGGAGGCAAAGGCTTCTCCAGACTGCTCTTCGGGAGGAGTCTGCTGCATATCCAGGCTCACTCTGCACTGCCTTTCACCCCTCGCCCACCCCCACCCTGAGGGCTAGCTCCTGGCAGGTCTGCAGTCCCCGAGGCATACACAGTGCCTAAAACAGCAGAGCTGTGTCAGGCACAGAGCAATAGACCGACTGGAGAGCAAGGTGTTAGTGTGGCCTGAGGGCCTAACCGGCTAACTAAAGGTTGGTGAGCAGAGCTCAAGTTTCTAAAACCCAATAGCAAGAAATAAATATAAACTAAAGCAGGTTGTGGTGGCGCACGCCTTTAATCCCAGCACTCGGGAGGCAGAGGCAGGTGAATCTGAGTTCGAGGCCAGCCTGGTCTACAAAGGGAGTTCCAGGACAGCCAGAGCTACACAGAGAAACTGTGTCTTAAAAACAAACAAACAAACAAAAAAACATTTAAAAAAAAATCCAAGTGATTGCTGCGGTGGTGCCCATAATCCATGCACTCTGGAGGCTGAGGCAGGAGAGAAGCTGGGAATAGGCCGGAAGCCAAGGCTCCACAGTGAGACAATGTCTCAAAAACAAAAGCAACAAACAAGCAAATCAAGAAAAGGATTCCCGGATCTACTCCAACTTGTCCCTGACCCAGCTGAGGGCCAGCCTCCAGTTCTGCTCGCTCTTCTCGCCTCTGCCTCCCCCCATCCCTTGCTCAAATCTCCAGGGGCTCCACAAGCCCTTGCTCTTCCCGCAGCCTGACCTCTAAGGTAGACACACAGGGCTTCCAGCAGCCTGTTGCTGACTGGGGTCTCTGCTGAAATCTCTCGTTAGGAAGATGGCAGGGATACCCGCCATGAACTCATGCAGCCTCTCACTCCGCCTTCATACTGGCCCGCTAGCATCTTTTAAATTTTATTTTACTTTGATCTCAGCCCAAGCTGGTTTGGAATTCACTATATAACCAAGGGTAGCCTTGAACTCCTGATTCTCCTACCCACGACTCCTGTATGCTGGGGTTATGGATGTGTGTCACCACACCCCCACACCCATTTTTTGCCCCATGCTGCCTGACTGTATGGCCCATGTGTTTGTCTGTAACTCTCTCAGGAGCATGTAAACCCCACATGGAAAGAACTCAGGTTCTGCTACACTCATCATGCCAAGAGGGTTTCTTCTGCAGAGCCCACTTCCCTTACAGAGCCTGCTTCCCTTGCCTGTGTGTCAAGCAAGAGAGAATTAGCAGAAATTAACATACACACTCAGATGTCCCCAGCCAGGGGCTGCCGGAATTGTGGATACATTGTGCCCTGGTCTGATTGCTTCTCAATGCTGAAGTGTAAGTTCCCGGTGCTGGCTTCAGAGTCACTCAGTAGCCTGGTGTTTCCATGACCCACTGACCCTCACTGGCTGGGAGCTGTCTTTTCCTTCCCTCGCTACGCCTCTCCCTGTACTCTGGGACCACTTCTTAAAGTTCTGCAAAGAACACGTGGCCTAAGCAAGGGCATGGTGATGCACTCTGTAACCCCAGAGCTAGGAAGGCTGGGGCAGGAGGAGGAGAGTTCCAGGGCAGCCTGGGAGATAAGCAAGGCCTTTTCTCAAACACAGAACCCCAAATAAACTCCAAACGAGCAAACCTTGCCTCAACTCATCCAAGGCTGATGGGAAGGTACAGCAGTACAGATGCTTTGAAAGTAGTTTGGGCCCAGGCTGTGGTGACACACACCTTTAATCCCTGCACTCTGGGGGCAGTGACAGGTGGGACTCGAGTTCGAAGCCAGCCTGGTTTACAGAGTGAGTTCCAGGATATCCAGAGCAGTTACACAGAGAAAACTTATCTTAAAAAAAACAATCAATCAAACAACCAAACGAAAACAGTGGTTCTCAACCTGCCTAATGCTGCGACCCTTTAATACAGTCCCTCATGTTGTGGTGAGCCCCAACCATACAATTATTTTCATTGCTGCCCCATAACTATAATTTTGCTACTGTTATGAATTATAATGTACATATCCGATACGTAGGACATCTGATGTGTGACCCCTGTGAAAGGGTCAGTCCACCCCTGAAGGGGTTAAGAACCACGTGTTGGGTCTCTGCAGTAGACCGTCAGTTAATCTGAAATTGAATGAAAGGTAGATGCGCACCCTTCAGCTTCCTTTCTTGGGTCATTTGGCCTGAGAAGCCCCTCCTATGAGTCTCGGTCCCTTCTGCAGGGTGGTGGGGGAGGGGCGAGGGGGCACTTCCGGCTGTTTTTTACATAGCGGTCCTATCTATCATGGTTTAAAGGCTGACAGGAGAAAACAGAGGTTAGTGTTGGCCGTTTTCGGAGCAGGTATGAGCAGAAGGACAGTCTTCACCTGAAATCAAACATTCCAGTTCTCTCTTGACCATTAGCCAAGAAACCCCTCCCCTTCCTTTACCCTACCTTATTTTACCTTTATTGTTTGTTTGGAGGTTCTGGGGATTGAACTCAGGACTCGAGGCCTTATATTAGACAAAAGGAAATCTAGTTCTCAGCTTAGAATGCAATCCCCATGAGAAGGTGCTATCGTCCTCCTGGGGGTATGCCAAGAGCAGGGGCTGAGCCCTACCTAAGCTCACTCAGGGATCTGCTGAGCTTCCAGGCCCAAGAATGGGCAACCTCTCTGTGTTTCACAATGCCAGAAAGCATGGGGTGAGCAGAGCCTGAGCCCTAAGCCAGCTGGGAAACTGTGGGGCTCCTCCACTCCACTGCTCCTCATGGGGGCCTGCTCTGCTGGCAGTCCATGTTCTGTCCCAGAAGGTACAAACCTCCTTCCCACTTTATTACGCTGGTTACCAGGTGTACCCTGTCTTTCCTAGAACCTCAAAATCCCTAGGGTACCCTTTTTCTGTACCTAACCGGCAGACTGCCTCTCCTCTGAACAGGGCCATGTGGATTGTCCCTTTAGCCATCCCTGGTCTAGAAGCTCGGTGGTGGACCAGTCAGTTCTTCCCTGGGTACCTGCTTCAGAGGATGCACCTAGCCTGCCTTTCACAGCCGGATGGCCACTATGTCCTAGGATCCGTGAGCAGGAACAATAAGACTCGGCCAGGCACCACCCCTGCCAGCACCCTGTGATTTGCCGAGGACCACTGTCCACTCCTGGGCAGCCAGGGTGCTCTGTCCTCTCCCAGCCCCCATTCTGACTATTTGAAGTCATTCAACAAGTATTTCAGCTTGCCTGCTCTGAGTGAAGCTCCCTGCCACTCCCTGGGGGTACCAAGACGATTAAAGAAGTCAAACTACCCTTCCTTTCCAGAACCTTAAGCTAGGAAGGCAAGTCCCACAGTGCACAATGTAGCAAAAGCAAGGGAAGCCTCATAAAACAGAGAGCTAGCCACACCCAGGCACTACTGGGCATTGTTGCAAACACAGCTCAGAGAGGGTAGGAGGCTTGTCCAAGGTCACACAGCCAGCACAGTGTTGAAATGGGATTGAACCCAGGCTGTCCCGCTGCAGGGTCAAGATTTTAAACAAGTTTGATCTGTTCTAGATGAGCACGGGGAAGAGCATGGAGACAGGTGTCACAGCTGTCCGGGGCGGGGACAGGGTGGAGGGGCAGCTGGGGGATGGCTGGAACTTGGGCATCACTTTTCAGACACTTTGATCAGCTTAAACCTGGCTCTGGACACCTAGAGCTGGAGGGGTCTGTTGTAGTGCTGTGGGTCAGGAAGGCATGTTGCTACAGCACTGACTACAGAGACTGTCTTGGGCATCACCACTGAGTGGCAGACAGCCTGTCCCATTAAGGCACCATGCTCCACACCGTGTCGATGGTAGTGGGCACACTGTAGCTTCCTTCCCTGATGCTTGTCTCTCAGGACATCACACTTGCCGAGTGCTAGTGCTGAATTTATCATTTATTTATTTATTTTGATTTTTTTGAGACAGAGTTTCTCTATAGCTTTAGCTGTCCTGGATCTCGCTCTGTAGACCAGGCTGGCCTCAAACTCACAGAGATCCGCCTGCCTCTGCTTCCCAAGTGCTGGGATCAAAGGTGTGGTGGGTCACCACTGCCAGGCTCTGAATGTGTCTTATCAAGTGTCTTGTATCTAGTGCCATGCCCAGCTCCCCAACCGATGATGCAGTAAAGTTGGTGAGTGAACCTGGAGTGAACCTCAGCAGAGAGTGCTTGCCCAGCGAGCAAGAGGCTGTGGGTTCTGTTGCCAGAAGCAACTGGCGATGGTGACAGGGATAACATAAACATTACTGAGGTGTTCATGGTCAAGTGTGAGGACCTGAGTTGCGGTTCCTAGCACTCAGAGGGCATAGCCATGTGGGAGAAAGAGAGGCGGATCCTGGGGTCTCGCTACCAGGGTGGAGAAAAAGACACTCAAAGTTGATGTCTGACACCTACACGCCCATGGCATGCCTGTACACACGCGTGCACATACGTTCACATATACACAAAGCTCTGCAGGATGGATTGGATGGGTGAAGAAGCGTGAATGGACGAATCCTAGCCCCACAGGAAGCCAGTCTAGAAGCCAGTCTTGAAGCCATCACCTATCTCTGGGCTCCACACCAGTCTGGCTGAACCTTGGACTAGATCCTGGCTCTGACTCCAGCCCAGAAAATGCTTTTGCATCACAGTAGGACCAGTCCAGTGATCCCAGGAACCCCTCCTGGCCCTAGGAAAGTCAGAGCCAGCAGCCTCTGGCCACACTCTCCTTTCCTTTTGTCCCATCCCACTGCTGGCCACTCTGCTCAGAAGTCCCCAATGGATCCCCGAGGCCATGATGTATTCCCTTCCTGCTTGGTCCTCATGGCATCCTCAGTGCCCCAAGCAACAGAGCAGGAATGGAGCCTGGGTATGCACAGATGTTGCAAGCATACCTGGACTGTAGCTCACAAATTCTCCTAGCACTTGCAAGCATCATGGCTACAGCGCAGACCGGAAGAGAGCTCTGAGGACCCAGGTCTGCCCACAGCAGCCCTCAGTCTTGCAGGGGAGACCAAGAAGAATGGGGTGGCCACTGGCCAGGAAAGCAGGGGGCGAGCATGGTAGGGAGAGCAGTATACAATGAGCAGGAGAAGAGGAGACAGAACATGCAGGTCCACTGAGGTGGGTATGATAGGGGGTGCAGAGGAGGGGGAGGAGGAAGAAGAGGGCTGAGCACTAAGCAGACAGGGGGGCAGGGAGCAGGAGAGGAAATGGACGGAGCTAGGAACTCACGCAGAGAAGCCCATTACACCTCAGGGCAGGTCTGAGACCTATTTTGTTAAGTTCTGATTTCACTGATGAGGGATGGTGACAGCGAGGCGCTCACTTTCTCTAGATATAAAGTCGGCTTGCCCAGCCGCAAATCTGCAGGATGGATTTGAACCTAAGGTATCTGGCGTTAGCCTCTAACCTCACACTGTGCTACCGAGGCTGGCAGAAGGTGAAGTCCAGAACCCCTTCAGCAGTGCTGAGGAGCCTCCTGCCTTCCCCCAGGGTCAGGAGCAGTTGGGGAGGGAGGCGGGAGGCCATTGCAGGCAGGAAGAAGGCAAAGGGAGCTGCTGGAGGAGAGAGGGGTAGGTTTGAGAAAGCTGAGAGGTAAACTTGGCAAATGGTGGAGCTGGCAGGAGCACAAAGCTGGGAAGAGGGAGGTGTGAGGGGGATTTGCCTGTTTCTGGCAGGGTGCTTCAGGGGAGGGTGTGCGTGCCACCAGCCAGCCAGGCTGCAGGAACAGAGAAAGGCCTTCAGGAGGTCACTGGGTTCAGGCTGGGACACGCTTCCCTGGGAGGTACCCTTGGGACACCCAGGTGGAGATGCAGCCTCATGGTCCCCTGTCCCTCCCTCCCTGTCTCATTTCCCCCGGGCCCCCTGTTCCCTCACAGCAGAGCCACTGTTTCTTAAAGAAGCCTAGATCCCCCAGACCCTTTGCTCATCCAGGGTCCCTCCTCCTACAGTATGAGACTCCTCTGGAGGGGCAGGATAGGCCTTCCACCAGCTCCTGCCAGCCCTCGAGCTCTTCAGAGGATGGGATGGAGTGTCCCAAGGTTTCTCCTGACACTGGGATGTGACTTCCTTCCACGTGACAAGGTCATGGTGTGTGACTCTAACCCCAGAAGTGAACCTGTACCAAACGGAAGGAGACTCTGTGGCAATCTGCACCAGCAATTGCAAGGTGACCCACTGAGAAGTCACAGAGGGCACTCCCATGTCTGTGTGACTTTCCCTGAGAACAAATAGCCTAGACGCTCCTGACCCAGCCTGGCTCACAATCCCATAGGGTCGGGAGCCCATGGGTCCTGGAGCACAGTTCTGCAGGGGCACCCTTGGTGGAGGGCTCAGTGAGACGTTTCCGGAATACTTTAAGCTAAAGCAGTTGGTTCCTGGAGCTATTCTGTCTACTTTCCTTACCTGTCAGATCATGCCAGGGCAGGCGTCCGCATGTGGGGAAGCCCCTCGATGCAGGAGAGTTCTCCGCAGCCATAGTCTCTAGACTGAAATGTCGACCTGCCTAGATCTCGTTCCTTGGAGCAGCTTGTGTGCCATGTGGAGGGCAGAGTGCCCACCGCCTCTGGAACTGCAGAGCTGCCAATCTCCTTAATCCAGCAAGTCTTCAGCTGCCCTACATGGCTGCCCGGTGCTGGGGAGGCAGGTCATTCTCTGCAGAAGGGAATAGAGGTAGACAGATGCAGAACTGTCCCAGTGTTTGGTGTGAGCAAAGAGGAACGTGTCCTTTGTGCCTGAAGACACTTGTAAATATGACACATCCTTCTGTCTGAGATAGACAACTCCCTGCCCAGGCCACCTTCCCTGACCACTTCAGCCCCACAGCTTCTTTGTTTCTGTCTGACCTTTGACTCTCTCTCTCTCTCTCTCTCTGTCTCTGTCTCTGTCTCTCTCTCTCTCTCTCTCTCACACACACACACACACACACACACACACACACTCTCTCTCTCTCACACACACACACACACACACACGCTTTCTGTGTGTGTGTGTGCAAATGTAAGAGTGTGTGTAACTGTGTGCATTTGCAAGTGTGTGTATGTGTGAGAGTATGTGTCCATTTGCATACGGAAGTATGCATGTGCATATGTGCTGGTGTGGGTGTAAACGTGTATATGTATGAGTATGTGGGCATGTGTGACTGTGGATGAGTGTGTGTTTGTGACTTTGAGAATACACGTGTTTGTGTGTATGTGTGTGTGTGTATGAGAATATATGAGTGTGTGAATGTGTGTGTTCTCGACTTCTGGAGAACCACCCCTATTCACTAACCCCAGGAGAGCCCAAGTCTGTGGAAATGAACTCATGTCTGAAGCGCCTGTGGGTGGGTGTAGAAGGGGACGTTGGGAAGTTTTACCAGCTTTCCTCCCAATGTGGGAGCAGGGGTACAAAGAGAAGCTATGGAAGATGGAGTCAGTCTCCTTGGAAACTGTGGTCAGTAAGCACAGCCTTCTGCATGGCATCACTATCCCAGCTCTGAGCCCCCACTCCCTGCTCTCCAGCTCACAGGTGTGAGCAAGTCACTCAGTCTCTCTGAACTCCATTTCCCTTGCCCCAGTGAAAGAGTATTATGTCACCTGCCCTGCCGAATCACAGAGCCACTGGAGGCTCCTGCATGGTGAAGAAAGAAAAGGCTTTGCAAACTGCAAACAGACCTGTGCAGGCAGCATTTACCTGGAGGCCTCACCTCAGTCTGTTCTGCGAGGTAGAAACAGAGAAAGGGCAAGAATGAAGCCTAGCCGGCCCCAGCGGGAAGCTCTGCATTAGCCTGGTCCTTGGCAGGCTGTGAGGAGAGCAGGAGAGGATCAAAGGGCACGATTGTAAACAGCAGGGGAGGGCATTTCTCCCCAGGCTGGGTACCTTGCAGACCTCGGAGCAGCCAGCAGGGCCTTCCTGCCCTCTAGTGGATGAGTTGGGAAGTGAATACACCTCACAACCTTGTCAGTTGATGGTAACACCATCAAGGCTGTAAGAGAGTTGTCATCTTAACAGAAGTTGCAACAAACCTTCAAGGTCGGCACTGTAGCCCCCGTAGTAAGGACAGGGATCTTCAGGCTTAGAGGTCTAAAACTGCCTTCATAGTGTGGAGCAAGCTGTGGGAGACAGGGCTGGGAAGACACAGGTTCATGATTACGGGAAAATTTTTATTGTGGCAGAATCTAGAAAGGCCCTTGGGGAACCCAGCCTATGCACTGCTCCTGTGCCCTCCACCTCCCTCAGAAGCCTAAGGTCCCCCTTCTTTCCCATGGCTCTTCTACAAGGCCCACCACCCTTTTCGTCTAGGGTATAGTACTGCAAGCTTTTTGGTAAAGGACCAAATAATAAATGCTCTAAGACTGTGAGGAGGCCTGCATTGCAACTACCCACCTCTGCCCACAGGAAGCAGTCAAGGACAAAGGCTAACTAACAGCATGGCTGTGTGTCAATACAACTTTATAACATTGAAACTTGGAGCCTCATACTACTTTCACTCATTACAAAAAAAAAATTATCTCTTGTTATCTTTTCCAAGCATTTTAAAAATGAAAAGTCTTGCCTAAGGTCTTGGGTGCAATCCTTAGCATCCAAAGAAAAAGAGCGACCGCTCTTAGCTTGCAGGTGTACAAAAACAGGCAGCCAGCTGTAACCCCCAACTTTTGCTCTAAGATGTGGGAGTCTCCGCCATATTCATTCTGGTTCCGCTCTGGTCTGACAGCTCCTTCTTAGGCCTTTCCCATTGTTCCATTTCTTTTTCCACCCCCCTCACCAGAACCCCTCCACGGTCCTGCTCACACTCTGTCCTCTCTTCATGGGACCCATTCGTTTCCAGTTTCCACTGATTGGGATCCCCGCATGCACCCCTTCAGGACATGCCCCCACCAAAAGAAAGCCTGCAACCACTGCAGAAAGCTTGGGCTCACATTTCCATCGCTGTGTGGTTCAGGGGTCCGTGGGTCACACAGCGTGCTAGAGAAAGCAACCTCTTTATCACCTCTCCGATGTGGCTGTAAACCCTGCCTCGCCGCCAGGCCGCACAAGGTCTGTGTCTTTTCCCTCTGGGGACTCCTGGTGCAGTGACTACGCAGTAGGTCGGCCTGCTTTACACTCAGGGGCGTGTTACTTGGTGGGAAATTATGGGGTGCTGGAGGGTTAGAGCCTTTTGCACGGGGATATACCAACCTGGATCTCAGAAGAGAAGGCGGCTTGGGAGTCAAAGTGTCAATAGGCCCATAGACACCGGAAATGGTCCCACAGCTATGGGGAAAGGATGATGTCACTTAGAGAAAAACTCTCTACACCCCAAGACCGGTAGGCCAGCAGGTGGCAGCAGAGGTCACCGAGGAGGGTTCTTGGAGACAGGGAATGGATGTTGTTAGATTTACCTCCTGTGTTGTAATCCACAAGACAGCAAAGCAGGACCCTGGATCTGAGGGAAGTGGTTCTCCTGGTGCTTTTCAACTAAAAACCTACTGGATAGGCGCAACACATGCATGGACAAGAGGAACTCAAAGCCGCCATCACCGGAGCAGAGCTGGGGAGAGTGGGCTACCCATTGCCTGCGCCCAAATCCCAGCTGGATGGGCTACAAGCTGTGTGGCCTTGTGTCCATGTTTCAGTCTCCTCTTGAGACAAAGATCCAGACATAGTGGAGCATGAGGTTGAGGCAGGAGGATTTTGAGTTTATAGGCCAGTTTGGACTACATATTGAGACCTTGTCCCAAATAAAGAAATAAAACTTTAAAATACGTATGGATATATGATATCTAGGCAGTGATTGAGTACATGTATGGACAATACTGATGGCATTATTTCATGGAACTGGGTGAGTGCTGGATGTACGTGGAAGTGTCTGGCACTTGGAGAATGTTTAGTAACATTTAGAACATTTAATAACAATTACTATGGTTATTTACCTTTTTTTCACTTTTATTTTGAGACTTTTGAGAAAGTCTCACTCAGTTACTACCCAAACTGAATTGGAACTCATTCTGTAGCCCAGGCAGGCCTTGAATCTTGTAATCTTCCTGCCTTAGCATCCATCCTGAGTTGCTGGGGTTACAGGCTCTTACCATCAGGTCCACCATATGATGATTATCTTCAAGATCATTCCTGAAAGGGAGCCCTCAGGTCCCTCCTTTCCAAGAGGGACCCCCCCTCCCCCATCTCAGCCTGGCTGGGACTCACCTAAGCCACCAGCCGAAGCAGCATCGCCGTAATGCCTCAGGAGCCTCGGGATTTGGACGGCATGGTGGGCAGAGCCAGCTACTAGTCTGGGGACTAGCTCTCCCCTCACCAGCATCCTCTCCCAGCATCACTATCTGTTTGGGGCGCTTAGAGATGTTCTTTGCCCAGGCTCCTTCCTGTTCTGTGAATCTCCTGAACCATGCATGGCTTGCTTTCCAAGTGCATAGCATCACACAGAGTTGGCTGGAGGAGGTCAGGATTTAGATCCAAGAGCAGTGACTTCCTGCTGGAGAATTTCCTATGTGGAAGTACTGAGATTCCCGCCCCTAGGCCTGGGAGTCTCCTCTCTCAGCCCTCACAGTGGGGAGCACTGTGAAAAGTGAAAGCTGGTACTCCAGTGTCCCCAGAGCTGGAAATGGATTAAAAAAGGAGAGTAGCCCCATCCCCAGCCTCTCAGTACACCTCCCTTCTTCCCTCCCCCAGGCAGTATTGCTTCTCAGAAATCAGGAGGCCCAGACTGCCGAATTAGCAACTGCAAGGACCCCTGGGAGCAGAAATCTAAAAACAACTAAGGGGCAACACAGGAGGTCAGAGGCCTGGAGCAGTGTAAGCTGAGAAAGGCAGTAGGCTAGCCTCCCGCAGGCCTGCAGACTGGCTCCTGACCTTGTGCTTTATCTCTGTCTGCAGTTCCTAAAGCCCTTGCCCCAGCTGGTGCCAAGTGGGCCACTACACCCTGGGAACAGTGGACTCCTCACTCTGAAAGGCACTTGATCCTTAATTGAGCTGGTGGCACTTGGGGAATGTCCCTTGATGGCCAGGTACCAGGACTCAAGCTCTGGGTGAAGTCCCTCTCCTCCGAAGCATCCTTCTGCAGGGTCCAGAAGGCCAAGGAGAGGTGCGATTCTGCCGAGCTTCGATTTCACATAAGTGACAGGGTGCACTGGGGAGGAGCAGAGGGATACTGCCTGCACCTGGGGCATCATGGGAGGGAGAGATGGCACCTTGGTTTTGACCTGGGTACCATAATCCTTCTGGGTTCAGGAAGCTGAACCCAAAGTGAGATCCAGGATGAGCTAGATAATTTGGGGGACCCTCAGGAGAATGAAAAATGCAGGGTCTTTTGTTCAGTGGTATTAAGAATTTAATCAGCCTGAGCAGTGGTGGTGCACGCCTTTGATCCCAGCACTTGGGAGGCAGAGGCAGGCAGATCTCTGTGAGTTCGAGGCCAGCCTGGTCTACAAATCAAGTTCTGGGACAGCCAAAACTGTTACACAGAGAAACCCTGCCTCTGGGGGAGCAGGGGGAGAATTTAATCAGAAAGCTGGTGGTGGTGATCACACCTTTAGTTTTTAATCCCCACACTCAGGAGGTAGAGGTCATCAGATCTCTATGAGTTTCATGCCAGCTGAGTCTACATAACAAGTTCTAGGCCAGCCAGGGCTGCACAAAGAGACCCTGTCTCAGAAACAACAAAAAATAATTTAGCCAGGTGTGGTGGTTACATCCCTGCAATTTCATAACTCCAGAAGCTGAGGCAAGGAAGATTAAAAGTTCAAGGCCAGCCTGGGCACTGTAGAGACTCTCAAAGTCAGCAATAGGCCACTCAGCCAGTCATGGGACCTCTGAGGGACCCTGCTGATTCAGGGTCCAGGTGACTGCAGGATGAGTCACATACTCTGAAGCTGAGGACTCTTTTCTCTTTAAAGATTTTATTTATTTTTCTTGTATGCATATGAATGTTTGCCTATATGTTTGTACATGCATCACATGTGTGTCTAGTATCTGAAGAAGCCAGAAGAGGGTATTGAATCCCCTGGAATTGAGGTTGAAAAAGTTGTGAGCTGCCATGAAGGTACTGGGAACTGAACCTGGGTCCTCTTCAAGAAATTCAAGTGTTCTTGCCTACTGAGCCATCTCTCCTGCTCTGAGAATTACTTCTTTTTTTTTGTCGTATTTTTGTTTTTGGTTTTTTTGAGACAGGATTTCTCTGTGTAGGCCTGGTTGTCCTGGAACTCTCGATGTAGACCAGGCTGGCCTTGAACCCAGAGATCTCCTGCCTCTGCCTCCTGAAGGCTGGATTAAAAGGTGTGTACCACCACCTCCTGGTAAGAATTACCATTTCTTAAGCAATCTACAATGTGCTGTGGTGTGTGTGTGTGTGTGTGTGTGTGTGTGTGTGTGTGTGTGTGTTGTAGTGTGTGCACAAGGCCAAAGGAGGATGTTGAGTATCCTCCTCTATTACCCTCCACCTTATTCCTTTGAGACAGGGTCTCTAGCTCTAGCTAGAGAATACCACAAGGATCCCCTTGTCTCTGCCCCACCACACCCCCACAACTAGGGTCAGAGGCATGTGTGTGCACAGCCACAGTGGGCTTTTAATGTGATGGCAGGGTTTCAAACTTAGGTTCTCAAGGTTGCACAGCAATGAACCTGCCCCCAGCCCATGCTAGACGTTTTATAAACAATATTTCACTTAACTTTCAAATGACCCTCAAAGTAGTCAGACCACATTTTCTTTATGGAAAGCAAAACTTAGGAAGTCAACTCAGTGCCCAAGGCCACAGGCAATCCTGACAGTATCTAGGCCAGACTCTCCTGTGCTCAGAGACCATTTCTTTCTCCAGTGGCTCTATGTCTATGACTCACAGAGTCTCAATGGGGATGGAGCTGCACGCTGGTGTGTGGCAGAGATCCACCACACACATCCTGGAGCTTGACCTACCTAGCTTCAGCCATAGGCGAAATGCACACCTTCTCTGGATAGACACATCTGCATGAAATGAGTGCCTGAGAAAGTCGCTCACCTCTGCTAGCTCTGGTCTTCACATCCCTAAAATGAAATCATAGCCTTTGTTTAACCCTCGGGTTAAATGTGACACTCTACATAGCTACCATGTGCATGTCTTTGAGTCTGGGCTGTCCTGACCTTCTCTGAAGCTACACAGATCTGTTCCCTATCTGCCCGGCTTCTCCTCCAGGCCAGGGGGTTCTCACCTGCCACCCCTTAAACAGCTACCAGTGTCTCTTGGATTTCCAGGGTTACTGCCCTCACACCAGGGGGAAATAAAAGACAATGTCAACTGTGGGGGAATCAGCCATTGCTGGATTCTTACCATAGTCCTCCTTTCTGAGAAGGCAGCTGCCAGCTTGTGCTCATTGAAGGCCCTCGTTTATTCCACCACACAACAAAGGCCTCACCCAGGTCCCTGTTTTTCCCCTTGCCTCCTCTCAGGGAAAAGAGTCCAGCCCTTTCCTGTGGGGTGCCTCCCTTTCTGGAAGCTTCCATCTGGTACCTGGTCAGGACAGTTCCGGGTGCCTTTGGTCTCAAGGGCAGTTTGTATTTCTGCTGAGCTCTGCCTTGATATCCCTCATCTACTCAGCTTTCTTTCTTCTCAAGGACAAAGATCCCCTCCAGGCCCTCCCTACCCTGCAGGGAAGAGAAGACCAAGGAAACCTCAGGTCTGAGAACCTCCTGGTACTCCAGGGAGAAGCCTGGCCCACTGACCTCCAGGCTGCCTGGATGACGCTTGTTACTTCTCTCTTTCCAGGAGTAAATATTAGATTAAATTCATTTACCAGTTGTTTAATTAAGAGCAGTCAGTCATGGCTCATGAGTGGTAGGGATCCTGGCAACAAACACCCCGAGATAGCAGTGTCCATGGGACTGTTGGCAGGCTCCCTGGGGCCAACAGCAGCTCTGGGGAAGTGCAAGGCCCAAATTCCTTCCTTCTCCTGGCCACTGTCTGGTGCCACCAACTTGTGAGGCTGGGCTGGGCACTTGGAATGCAGGCCTCTGGAGGGGGTAGTTTCTTGCCAGTCCATTTGGCACCTGTCCGATTCAGGACGGCCTGGTATTTTAGGTATTGTACCTGGTCACGCCACCACTGTTTGGTCACCTGAGCGTTCACCTGTCAGTGACCGCACATTCAGACATGCCTGAATCATTCAGGTATAAGGTCCCCTGGACCAAGCTGATCACTCAGATGGGTCTGGTGAGCCGGTCTGTCATACCATATAGTCAGGTTGTGTTCCTGGGAGACTCTAAGGCCTCATAGTACTCGGGTCACGGGGCTTGTCCGGGAAGAAATTGGATATAAAGCTAAGCCCCTTTCTCTTCCTCACTCTTCAGTGTCCACAGTCACTCCTGAGGCTGACCCCTGCTTGCCCTTCCCTGTTCTACCAGGCTCCAGGATCACTCAAGCCACACCTGGCTGCACTGGGGCCCCAGGGGCTCCCAGGCTGCAGGAAAAGGGGAAGCTGGCCAGAGAGGAAATTAGGGAGATCAGCAAACAACTCCAGACTAATCTTCCCAGGGCTGGGTTCACCTGATGTGACTGCAAAGGGGCACCCTGCTGTCTCCAGGTCTAGTGCTGGGCCTCAGTCAGTAGCGTTCCGCCTGGCCCTCGGTATATGTCTGGCCCGGCCCAGTCCTGTCCAAGAGCTGGGACTTTGAGCAAGTGGTAAGGGGGCATAGCCTGCCTAGGCATTTCTCTGGGCTGTGCTAACCCTCAGAGGCCAGGACTCATGACCACAAGGCTGTCTTCACCTCTGCATCCCCACATTGCGGGGAGAGGGATGGAGGCCAAAATCAGCATCGGCACAGTGCCAATCAGAGCCAGACTCACCTTGGGGAGTGACAGGGCTGGAGAAGGTTCTGGACATTTCCTGGCTGTTAACAGCAGAGGCAAGTTCTTGGGCTCTGTCTGGGAGCTGAGTGCAATCAAGCATTTGGCTTTAATATAAAAACGCCAGCCGAAGCCACATCTCTTATCTCTGCTGCAGAGGCCTGGAAGCCCTGATCCTGTCTGACCCAGTAAACTCACCTTCTCCCTTAGGCTGGACAGTTTTCTTTATAGCTCTG
Organism: Onychomys torridus; assembly: GCF_903995425.1. Taxonomy (NCBI): domain Eukaryota; kingdom Metazoa; phylum Chordata; class Mammalia; order Rodentia; family Cricetidae; genus Onychomys; species Onychomys torridus. Next base: position 61,232,954 of record NC_050453.1, read on the forward strand.
TTCTTCTGACCAAATCCCGAGCTAGCCCATGCGACTTGGCATCGTGCAAACCCAGGACGCTCAGACAGGGGACCAGAGAATCCTGGGGTAAGGATGGGGAAAAGGTGCTTCCTCTCCGGACCCAGGCCAATGACCTTCCTCTTGTCCTCCAGCCCCTACCCTCTCTCTGGGCAGCAGTGTCTGCAGAAGATGTAGATGCTGGGGTTGACCATTCCTCTCTTCTCTGGCTGGTGGTCAAGGCTGGCTGGAGCGATGAGGGCATTTATGGCAAGCTGATCACTTGGTACCTCCCCACTGTCTGGTCAGCCCAGCACTCTGGCTCTAGGGAAGCCTCTTCAGTGAGGGACACTTGCCTGCGAATCCATTTCTCCTCCCACACTTCTACCCCCGTGCCGAGATGCTCTGGGGGTCTGTCAGCCAGACACAGCTCACACAGCTCTGGCTAGAAGACCCTGAGAGTATCCCAACTGTCAGTCACCTGGCATCCACGCATCCTTCACTGGAGTGGGGGGGGCGCAGGGTGAAGTTTGTGTGTTCTAGGACAAACCTGGAGCCAGGAGTAATCCTGGCCCTGCTCTTTTCCTTTAAAATTTACGTGTGTGTGTGTGTGTGTGTGTGTGTGTGTGTGCGTGCGCGCGCGCGCTCTGTGTATGATGGGGGATACATGCAATTGAACTTGTATTTTTATGTAATGTGTATATGAGTGTATGTGCGTGCACACATGTATGCATGCTCTGTATGATGGTGGGGGTGGTACATGCAATGACACGCGTGTGGAATTCAGAGGACTGATTCTCCCTTTCCATGGGGATGGAATTCAGGTGATTGTTTATATAGAGGATTTTTTACCTGCTGAGTGATCTCAATGACCCACCACGCCTCTCTGGGACTTCACTTCCTTAAGGTCATCCTCAGAATCCCCCCAGATGCCAGTGTGTCCTGCTGCCTTTTGCTGGGTTCTGAGTATCCGTGTGGCAAGATGTAGGGTTCACTCCTGTTCTACATGACCTCCCCAAGTCTCCCTCAATCCCATAGTCATGGGGGAGGGCCAGGCTGGAAGCTCCTAATTCACACCTTGAGTTTCTCTTCCCTGGAGCAGGGGAAGGGAAAATCAACTTTGTTGTTTACTGAGAAGGGGTTAGGTGTGGGTGAGGTAGGGGGTTTTGAGTTTAATTATGGAGCAGGAACTTGGCGGTCAGGTGCTCCCTTAGGGCATATGGCACCTTCTCCCAGCACCCGGCTAATGAGATGGTACCAGGCAGCTGGCAGGTGGGCTCTGTAATTTAGGGACCTGATTACAGTGGTGGTGAATGCCTTTAACTTCATCAGAGCAAAAGCCTCTCTGGCTTTTTCTGACTCAACTTAGGGGTAGGGGGTTGAGTTCTGGTCTTTCTCCAACGTGTTGCAACATGGCACGCTTCTCAGTGGCACTGGGGGTGAGTTCCAGTGGCCTTTAATTCTGAGCGGCTGTTCAGAGCAGTGTCCTGTTTGATACTTCGGCACAGGATGATGCAGAAAGGAACTTCAAGGTCCCTGACTGCACCTCCGGCAAGTCCTCCTCAGCACCTGCCTCAGAAGCTGCCACATTGTATGTGGCGTTGTCTGTCACCTACAGGGGGGATCTTAGAACCTTCTGAGACCTCCACAAAAACTTTCTCTCTGCAAACTGACAATAGCTAATGATTCAGCTCATTAGGCTGTCACTAAAAGCTAAAATTCCCTCCCTGGGGGAAAGTGTAAACAACACCTGTTCCCTCCTCTTATTGTACTAATGACAAACCAAAGTTCGATTCCACCCCAGTTCATCCAATGAGTTTATGGGGTTTACTTGTAGAGAGCACGGGTGACGGCTTCCTGTCAGGAGCACAGGCCCTGAAGCAGCTGGACTAGAAGGTCTGCCCCCAGCATGGATGATGTTTCCCCATAGCTGCGTAGATGAACCCTAGGCCCCCAATCTTTCCAGCCTAAGTACTCGAGTCCCTACCTGAGACCCCAAGGCTGCACATGATTGGCTGAGAGGAGTGGTTATGACCCTCCCCACCTGGTCCACAGGGTACAGCGGATCTCAGGGCAATGAATGATGGAGTTCAGCTCTGAGGACAGGGCCTTACATACTCCAAGAACCATACTGAGTCACGTCCTATTCACTATCATATGACTCTATAAGAATGGTACTATTCTCCCCCATTCTACAGACTAAGAGACTGAGGCATAAAGTAGCGATTCATCGCACAGATAGACTGGAACCCAGCAGAAGGACTGCTCGAGCATGCTAACATGCAGAGATGCTCTCTTCAGATGAACAAGTCCCCTGTCCCTGTATTTCATATGTCCCTCTCATAGTCTACAGGATGGGTTTGTAAACTGTTTGCTGAAGTCACATCTGGAGCCCTCCTGCAGCTCAGGGGTGTAACATCCCCTACCCTTAGGAGGTCAGGAGGCTGGGTCCCCAGAAGTGCTGATCACTAAAACAAGCAGCATTTAGTGCCAACAAGAGAAGAGAACAGGAGGTGAGGGAGACAGAAGCACAGAGGCCCATCCCTGTCTTCACGCTGGGTCATCTATACAATGCAACATGTGTGTGTGTGTGTGTGTGTGTGTGTGTGTGTGTGTGTGTGTGTGTGTGTGTGTGTGTGTGTGTGTGCTTGCAAAGGGACAGATGGAGCTCAAAGCCTTCAGCATGGCAGGTAAGTGCTCTACTGCTGAGCCACACTCCAGCCCCCAAATGAGATTTTAGACAAGACTTCTACAGAGAAGAGCTGCCTTAATCCAAACAGGAACCATGGTGCAAACTAAACAGAACCCCCAGATGCCTGCCCAGCATGTCAGGAGACACAGGACTGCTAGTCCTTTGGGGACTAGGGCAGTGGTAGGACAAGTTAAGTGACCCAGGTAGTGGGCTTGGGGCCTGGCTTTAAGGAAGAAGCCATGAAGTGTGAACAGGATGTCCTGCTAGTCACTTTGTTTGCTTTCTCGGCAGGGTAGAAGGCAGGAAGGAGATGGCCTGGGAGGCTGGCACAATGTCAGGCTCCTCCTCCTTTAGGTACAAGTGACTTAGCATCCACAGTATCCTCAGCCTTCCTTCCCTGCCCTCCATTCCCCTCTTGGATTATCACTCAGGCTTCTGGCCTGCTCCTGACTCCAGACCTGCCCTGGAAGAGGTCACCAGTCAGGTGACCAGGCCCATCTCATGCCAGGACTGGGCAAGTCCTGGGCAAACCAAGACAGCAGGCCATCTCCTCAAGGCTTCCAGGTTGTCAAGTTCAATGCTGCCTTGTGGTCTTGACAGCCTGGACCTTCAGTGCCTCCAGACTCCCTCCCTGCTTCCCCTCCTCTCGGCTCTTCCCCCTCTTCTCCAGTTAGCTCCTGTTCTTCAGTTCCACCATCTTGGTTTCCTAGACCCTGGAGAATCCCTGTTTGTTCTGTGCTGGATACTGGGGAAAAACAGAGTCTCTGGTCTTGAGCAGCTCACAAGCTAGTAAAATAGACATGGAGACCCCGTGCTTGGAAGATATACAACGATAACTCTATATAGAATACAAGTGCTTCAGGATGAGGAGTGACCAAGCCTGTCTACACAGGGAGGGACCATGTGTGTCACGGACACAGTAACTGAGCTGGGTTTTGAAGGACGAATAGGAGTTTACTAGGCCAGAGGTGAAGGAGAAAGCCTCTCTAGCGGGTAAGAACACGTGGGAAGCTTGAGAGTGATAAGCAGAGTTGAATAAAAGAGAAATGGACATAATTCGATGCAACTGGGCATACAGCCTGAGAGGGAGAAAGTCAAGGTGAGTGTGAGGAGGGCATGGCCAGGTCACAAAGGGCCTGGAGTGTCACGCCTCTATGACAAAGCCCCTTGCTTGAGCTTGAAGAGGCCCACAGGCCCTAAACATGAGAAGGCTGTAGTGCATATGTGGGTTTGATTTTAGTAAGGGGGGGTCATCAGGTTCCAAAGACAAGCTTGGTGACTCCCAGCCACCACTGGAAGCTACTGGGCAGAGGAACACTCACTGTCAGACCTCTATTTTTAGTCACAGTCTCTGGTGGCCAACCAAAGCAGGAGTCGTAAGAGGTCAAAATGAGGGTCAGTTTCCAAGCGCAGCCACTGGGGTCAGCCTCCCCAGGGCAGCCAGCCATCTCCAGCTCCCAGCTCCCGGCCCATCCAATGCTCTCCTGGACATGCCCACAGGTTTCCACCAGCATGGTCTCACAGTCTGCCTGACCGCTTCTGAAACCTATACCCTGCTTCTTCACAGGGTCACAACTGGGCAGACGTTTCTCACCTGGACTTGAGGCCGCTCTACGATAAACTTACATGATGAGTTTTAGGGTCTGGCGTAGGTCTTTCTAGCAGTCAATCAACTGTTGTACCCAAAGGTTTCAACTTTTTTAAGGTTTTCCGAGAAGGAGGTCTATTGCTCCCATCCCCATCGATGAGTTAGAAAGTGACCATATGCTTGGAGTACGTGCTGTAATAGAGGGACAAGTCTTCAACCCCATCCCAGGAATGAGTAAGCCCCAGACCCAGCTCCAAGAACTGTTCCTTTGGACCCTGCCAGGACAGTCTCAGTGGCCTGCCTGCCCTGCCAGCCTCACCAGCATCCTCACCAACCTCTGCTCCAGTCTTGTTGCTAAGGGACACCTTCCCATTTACTCAGGCTCTGTGGGATGGCTTTGTTGCCATGGCAATGCATCAATCTGGAGAGGGAGAGGGAGAGGGAGAGAGAGAACATACTCTTGTGTGTGGTAAGTGTTGGGACTACCGCTGAATGCAGGGGTGGGGTTCTAATTTGATGATTGCCAGGGTCAACAAGACAGGTGTGTCTACCCTGTCTTAAAGCCCTCTGGGATCAAAGCTGTCATTCCAATGAAGTCTAGAGTGGTTATGCAAGGGGTGTGTGTGTGTGTGTGTGTGTGTGTGTGTGTGTGTGTGTGTGAGAGCACACACATGCCTGGGCATTTAGCACACTGGGGAAGACAGGATAAGACACCTGGTACAGTGATAAAACCAAAAATCCTGAACTCAGCTGAAACCACACTGGAATGACGTTTTTCTGCAAATTATTCCCAATCTCTATACATCATTGGAAAACAATGAGTGGGGATTAAAAGGGGCTCTGTCCAGCCAGGTCCTGTTGTCCCTACCAATTATTAGACCTGAGGCCACTTGGGCTGAGGCAGGTTGGTCTAGCCTCAGGTCTCTGCAGTCCATCTCTGTCCTTCCTTTTAAGGACATACCTGTTCTTAGGGTAAGCTGCTCTGATTGCCACTTCTTACTTTGGAAACCTTCACTGGACTCTCAAGCCTCAAGCAGATGGCTTTGCAGCTCACTCAGCCTATGGGAGTCGTGCCCCTTTAAATCCTGATGCCCCAAGACATGGCCATTCAGACTGTGCCTTTCTGCTGAAGAGAAACATTGAGACTGGGGCCTGGATAGCTAGAGCACCGCCTGCATTTTCATGGAAGACTCAGGTCTCCGGTCTTCCAAGGGCCCCTGAAGTGCTTCTGGAGACCACCTACCTGTGTGTGTGTGTGTGTGTGTGTGTGTGTGTGTGTGTGTGTGTGTGTGTGTGTGTGTATACACCAGAAGAGCCTCACAGCTGGCCAAGCTCTCCCTGTTGGATGCTGTGAGCCTTTGCAGAAAGAAGTGGAACAAGCTTGAACTTTAGGTTTACAGAAATTATTCAAATGTGCTGCCCACACAGTCTGTGAGAGAGAGCAGTTTCCAGATTCCCCACATATCCCTCAGGCGCCTCAGGATGCCATCCTATCTGCAGAGCAGTGGCAGGTTGCTGGGAACAGAGAAGGAGAAGTTGGGTTGCTCCTCACCCCCACCCTGTGCTGCCCGGGTCTGCCAGAATCACGCCACTGCCCAGACTATCCTGGCCTCCCAGGAATACTCCCAAGTTCCCCCAGAGAGAAGGAAGGGGATGCTGAAAGAAAGACCCCAGGAGCAGGGATGCTAGGAACACTCTGAGTTGAGAACCTCTTGTCCGAGCCTCTGCAAAGGTGGGGGCAGATGGGCTGCAGAGAAGAGAAGGGATATTGATGGCATGTGGGGTGCCAACTTTACATCTCGATGGACTCACAGCAGCTCCATGAGACAGGGACTGTTACCATCCCCTGTCCAGAGAGAAAACAAGCCAGAGCGAGAACAGGCCAAGGTCACACAGACTAGAGGGGCTTTACAGCCTGAGGTCTTGATCAGAGTCTCGCAGAATGGATGTCCCACCTTAGTGGGAGGCCCCAGGTAGTATCGCAATGACCAAACTATCTGGAGAGATGTGTGTAAGAAAATAGGCATGGTTGAGTGGGGGCTACCAAAAGGTTTGGAAGGAAGTCTTGGAAGGATACAGGTGGGGAGCAGATGGGGATGGCTCAAGCTTTACATATCAGTTCATATGCCTGGAGGGGTATGAAGTGCCCACTTCATACTCACGACCTAGCTGGAGCCCTGCCCACATCAGACCTCCACTCTTACCTGGCTAACCCTTCTTCACGTGTCTTTTTCTGGCAATCTTGATGCACTGTACGCCATTCGCTGGGTTTCATATAGATAGATACCCATCTGCAGCCACTGATGCCTTTATTGGTTTTTGTTTGTTTGTTTGTTGGTTTTTTTTTGTTTTTTTTTTTTTGTTTTTTGTTTGTGTGTGTGTGTGTGTGTGTGTGTGTGTGTGTGAGAGAGAGAGAGAGAGTGAGACGAGATCTCACTAAGTAGTTCAGGCTAACCTCCAGCTCATTATCCTCTTGCCTCTGCTCCCCAGGGTTGGGATCACAGGTGACACCATACCCAGCCAAGACAATGTCTCTGTTTTATTAAAAAAATATATTTTTTTATTATTGGTACTAGGGCTGTACGCCTACTCTGCAAGCATTCTGCCACTGAGTTATACCCCTAGCCCTTTGCATTATTTAGATACCCAGACTGGATTGGACTCCATATGTAGACCAGACAGCCCTTGAACTTCCCATCCTTATGCCTCTGCCTCCTGAGGAGCAGGAGCTACAGCCATAATCTAAGACAATGTCTTTAAAGGGGGTGGCTTCAAAATTCTGAATGCAACTCCCAAATGGAGATGAGATGATTTGACAGTCTTGTGCCAGGTAGGTGACCTTATACTGTTTACACTGTCATCTGTCCTTTGTCAAGTTGCGCTGGGGCAGAATAAGGCTTCTGTCCTCTGCCCCAGGCAACGTTGTCTTGATGGTGACAGTTCCTGGGCACACCATTCCCCCACCCCCCACCCCCCACCCCCCATGGACAGTGAGCTCCATGAGAACAGGGGCTGAGCCCAAGGACCCAGTATCTTTGGCATACAGCAAGCGCTTCATAAATGTTTGTTGGGTGGAAAAATGATGGTAATTATCTCTGCTGCTTATTGAGTGCTTGTGAGCCAAGCCCTGGGCAAGGCCTTTAGCATACATTATCCCTGATACGCACCACAACCACATGAGATTGACTTCAGTGTCTTTGTCCTAGAGACTGCAAAATTAGGCTCAGAAAGGTTAGGTCACTTGCCCAAGATCACACAGTGATACAAGGACGTGCTGAGTAGGAAGGCACCCTTAAGAAGCCTCAAGGCCCTGTCCAGCTTATCACACTGCGACTCCCAACCTTGACTCTCTTAACACTCTTTGATCATATGACACAAACAGACACACAGTCCTGTGACTGTCCTAACCATCTCTCAAATCAGGTCCCCTCTCCATGGCCGGGGCTGCCACAGTCTCAGCCTCCATCACTCTTCACTAGCATTGGCCCCTGGCTGGGATTGCCATCTCTGGCTTTGCCCTCCAGCATGCCTCCACTCGGTGGCTGGCGTGTCCTAAGGTGACCTGGTGAGATCTCTTCCCTGAGATGCTCTACGCGGCTCCATGTCATCCTGGCTTCAGCATCAGCCAGGCTGGGATCACAGAAAGGCCCTTCTGCCCTCCCCACTTCTCTCCTGGTGACCCTCAGCTCGGACGGAGCACAGGGACTGTCTGTCCCTGGGCCACCGGGCGCTGACCTCTGTGCTGTGGTAGTGTCACAATGGGCCATGTTCTGAAGGCTCAGTTGCCATCCTGTGGCCACACTGCAGAGCTTGGTGGTCACCGAACCTGAGCCCCCGAGGGGACAGTGGGACCCCGATTCTTTCCTCTCTTTGGCTTTCAAGCCCCAAGATGAGTGGCTCACATCTTCCACCTGCTCCCAACCATGACGCACTATGCTGCCATAGTTCTGGAAGCACCAGAGTTGATTTCTCCAAAACCATGTTCTCTCTCTCCCTCTCCCTCCTCTCTCTCCTCTCTCCTCTCCTCTCTCTCTCTTTCTCTCTCTCCTTCCCTCCCATGTTCTCTTTATAAGCTGGCTATCTCAGGTATTTGATACAGCAACGGAAAGTGGACTTGACCACCCCATTTGCTTCCCTACCCCACAAATGCCTGGAGAGTAGGGTCTGGGTTTTATTTATCCTCTGTGCTCAGAGGCCTGGCTACTGCTTGACATGCAGAAGATATTCAGAAACTGTTTGTGAGCCCTTTTGACCTTACCCCCTGGCTCTCTGAAACTCTACCCTTTGGTCCCATCATCTCTAATCCCCTAGATGCTTAGCCATAGTCCAGCCCTCCAACCCTCCCTGGACTTGACATTGCCTTCCGGCTCCCTGTTACTGTCCTCCTCTCCTCCTTCTCCTCCCCTCCTCCTCCTCCTCCTCTCCTCCCCTCCTCCTCCTCCCCCCCCCTCCTCCTCCTCCTCCTCCTCTTCCTCCTCATCTCATCTTCTTGTCTTCTTGAGACCGGGTCTCACTGTGTAGCCTTGGCCAGCCTGGAACTCACTCTGGAGATCAAGTTGATCTGTTTTTTTCCTCCTGTGTGCTGGGTTCATAGGCCTGTGCCCCTACACCTACCCACCCCCATCCCCAACCCACCCCCGTTCTTTTTTTACTCATGGAGCAGGACAGGTTGTAGCCTCTGCCCCAACCTGACTGCAACCATTCTCTGCAGCCCTCCATCTTGGAGCAGCCACAGTTTTCTAAAGTGCTCATGCCCAGAAAACCTCTATATGCCCTGGTAGAGAAGACAGGCAAAGAGTGGGGAGGTCCCTTGTGGGAAGTCACCCACCAGTGGGTCACTCTCATGCCCAGACCCTGTGACTTCTTTCTCCTGACCTCAGGCCCACGTCTTTTAGAAAACTGTCCCGTTCCCAACATTCCATTCTCCTCAGTCAAGAGTTTGATTCTCAAGGGCACCAGATTGCGGAAGCCCTATCTACTAGGACATAGACCTGTGACTGAGGACATAGGCCTCCTTGACAGAGTCCCCTCAGAGCACAGGAAATAAGAGGCCCTGCATGAGAACACCGTCCTTCAAGCACCCCAGCTTTTTGTTGTTGTGTGTGTTTTTAAAAATATTGTTTTTAGCTCATGTGTATGTGTACCACATCTGTTCTCGGTGCTATGGAGACCAGAAGAAGGTGTCAGATTCCTCAGAATAGGAGCTACAGATCATTGTGAGCTCTCATATAGGTACTGGGAACTGAACCTGGGTCCTCTGCAAGAGGAGCCAGTGCTCTTAACTGTTGAACCATCTCTCCAGCACCCACCACCACCTGGGGGGGGGCAGGAAGTGGTTCTTTTGACTCCCTAAAGTTAGATGGTGTGGATAGAATCATCATTGACCTGGTTCTAATCCTGACTCCCTATGAACACCTTGCAAGACTTTGGACCTCTTCAGTCTCCTTTCTGAGCCTCAGTTTCCTCTTGTGTAAAATGAGAACCCAATTAGCGTTGCTGTCTGCAAACATCTTAGATGACTCCATTGGCCAAAAGGACAGCGCTCCTCTTCACAATGGAAGTAGAATGCTGTGTGGAAGGAATTCTTCCTCCAGGCCATGGAGAGGCAGAGCTGGGGACAGGGGAGGGGAGTTCAGAGAGCCATTAGCAGATAACTGACCATCTTATACTTCGCTGGAGAAGATAGGAGAATGACCAACAGCCCTATGCCCTGTGCTTGCACATTAGCTCTTAGGTGCTAGGCGTGTGTGTGTGTGTGTGTGTGTGTGTGTGTGTGTGTGTGTAGTGGGCAAGGTGGCACTCAGCAGGTTGGGTAGGGGCATTTGGAGACCTGTCCCAGTGTGGTCCAGGCCAGAGGGCCTCACCCTGTACTGGGGACAGCTTTGAAGAGAACAGGAAGAAGTACCGGCCCCAGTTCTCAGAGTACGAGAAAGGGGTGACCACAAGGACAGAGGGAGAGCAGGGGATTGGCAGCGGCTGTGGGCAGGGCCGGTCCGGACAAGGGCGGAGTCAACTTGTACACGTGAAAAACTCTGGCTGGGGCCCGGCTTTTGCCTTCCTCCTCCTCCTCTTCCCCACCTTCCTGCACCCCTCCCTTCTCCCTCCTCCCGCAGTTCAGGTGGCAGCTTCTTTGGCGGGGAGCTGCTCACCTTTCCAGAGCCGGGAAGAGCCAGGGTCCCGAGTAGGGACCCCGGCCGGGCTTGGGGCGCGGGGCAGGGCACCCAGCCTTGGCAGCGCGGCCGCGGCGGGCGGGAGCCGGCTCGCCGCGACCGGGACACGCGCGGACTGCGGGGCGGCAGGAGAGGGGCACCGCGCCGGGCAAGCTGAGCAAAGGTAAGCCGGGCGGCCCTTAAAGGGGCCGTCCGCCTTTGGCTCGGGAGCGAGAGATTCCAGCAAAATGCCCTAGCTGTTGTGGGCGATGGGCGATAGCCGGGCGCGCTTGTGTTTTGGGGGGGGTGAACGATGCCCTGGGAAAGCCACTCCCAAGTTCCAGGTGCTGAAGCAGAACGCGTGCCCCGCGGGGACTCCTGATCGGGGACTCCCTTTGGCCCTGGGCTCCGTCGGAACTCTACCAAAGCACAAGTTCCCACCCAGGCACAAGCCCGACGCTAAGTGCCTTCCTTATGGGAAGGACAAGGGTCAGGAGTCCCGGGATAACGAAGGGACCCTGGAGCGTAGGGCCTGATTGCCTCCTTGAAGGGCTTTCTGGGCTTTAGTGAACTTTCCAGCTCCACAGGCCGTGGGTGGTAGGCCAGAGCCCTGGGGAGAGCCGAGGACAGGTGAAGCCTGCAGCTAGCAGCTTGGCTGCGTGGTGAATAGGGTCTCGAGGGAACGTGTCTCTTATCTCTTGGGCAAGTCCAGAGAGGCAATGACCCTCCTACTTCATCAGCTATGGACAGCAGCTGATAGAGCGTGGAAAAGGCGGGTGGATGGCTTGGCCTGGGAGGACCTGAAGACCTGAGCTCCGAAGTCATAGCTTGACTGCTGCGTTCGGAGGACACACAGGACTCTGAAAACGGGGTGTGTCAGAGGCCCTGTACCACCCTGTTGAGGGGGGACAGGGCCCCTGGCTTCTGCAGGCCTGACGGTTGTTTTTCTGTGCCGAGGGAGGGGTCAGCACCCCTCTAGGCCCCAATGGCCTCATTTATTTCTCTCTAAGCCTTTCAGGGGAGCAGGGTTAGGTAGGATTGTGGGATAGAGGCAGTCCTCAGGACCTTCTGCGCTCTGACTGCCTCTGTCAGCTCCGCTTTCCCAGCTATCCTATCCCAGCTCAGCGCTCAACAACCTTTCCCAGCCTACCCAGCTGTGGTCTGTGGCCTGGGCCCTGTGGTTCACAAACACTACCAGCTGGCCTCCACCACATCAGATGTGAGATTCAGCGTAGACACCAAGCACACAGTGAGGTGGGGGGTGGGGGCGCTGGGGAGCCAAATCCTTGCATCCTAGAGAACTCTTGTCTTTATCATGCCTTGGGCCTGGGATATCTTCTGGGGTGTGGCCAACAAGCAGCTGTGGCTGTGAGTTTGGGCTGCATCCTGAAAGACCCAGAGAGAGGTTTATTTTGCCACAGCCAAGCTCCGGTCCCCAGTCCCTGCTGTGTGCCAAGCAAGGTATCACAATAATCTCATGCTATTTCCTGAGCGTCGTTATCACCATTTCACTAGCCAGGGAACAGACCCTGGGATGAATGCTCCCAAGGCGATGTAGAGCTGCGATCAGTGTACTTCTAGCTGACCCCAAGCCTGCTCTCAACCCCGGCTCCACCTGGGCAGGGCCTAGCCTGTGCTGGAATCCTCAGGAAGGAATGACCGGGCGAGTTCTCTAAGTAATCAGGCTTCCCAGTGCTGTGCCAGGCAGATAGAACCAGGCTTTACCAGAGGGGCAAGATCTGAGAAGCAAGTAGATTCCTAGTCTGGGGTTGTGCAGGGAGGGGATCCCTGCCCTGGGATCCAGAGGGGATGGGGCTATGTTTCTCTACAGACTAGATGTTCTCTGCTGGTTAATCCAGCCTGCTCCCAGCGCCTGGCTCGTGTCTTCTGACCCTACCTCCTTTTGCCTCTCTTCCCTTCCCTCCTCTGGCTTCTTCTTTCCTTCCCTAACTGAGTTGGGGACCTGAAGCGGGGAAGAAGGATGGCCAAACCTAAGCCATTATTGGAACCCATGTCCTGCTCCTGTTGATGCTGTGGCTCCCAGCAAACTCCTGTGTGAAGAGGGGCTTCTGATAGGGAGGGCTATTGTGTGAACTGTGTGAGATTACACATGGAAACAGAGGAGATCGTGTGTGGGGGGGGGGGGCGGTAAGGATTGGGAATCTCTCAGGGATGCCTTGGGCTGACTCTGGGGTCAAAGACCATGAAGCCACATCAAGCCAAGGCCTTAGCCAGAAGTTTTATCCCTTTTGGTTGGAGAGGAAGGTTCCCTCTGGGGGAGCTGAATGGAAACGGGCCAGCACTCTGTGCTTGGACCGGTGGGTGAGGTAGGCATGGAACTGCCAGACTGCAGCCCTCTAGCAGGGCCCTGCTCCTGGAGAGAGAGGACCCTTCGCTGGCTCTTCATTATTTGCATAACCTGAAGAGTCCCCGTGCTTTGCTGCCCACGAGGGACTGGCTGGCTGAGTTCCAGACCTCCCTGCTTAGCTCCACTCCTTTGGGAATAAGTCACGTTTCTTTCCCTGGGCTCTGTGTCCCCGGTAACCCTTTTCTCTCCTTCCCTGGACCCTTCACCTTCGCTCTCTAGACACTTGCTGCTGAGCCGGCACTTTCCCATCTCAGAGGGTAGGAACACACCAAGGTTAGCCCTGGCTCCTACAGTGGCGTGTGCTTATGGGTAATCACTCCTGCACCTGTGCGCATGTTCCCAAGGCGATGTAGAGGTGTGTGTGATCAGTCTACTTCTAGCCAACCCCAAGCCTGCTCTCAACGCGCATGCACACACATGTACACACACACACACACACACACACACACACACACACACACACACACGGAAAAAAAAAAAAATGTAGCTCTCAGGTGGCCAGAGGTCCAGGATCACTTAAGGGCTGGTGGCCAGGCCTGGCAGAACTAGCCTGCGGCACAGCAGCAGGAGAAGGGGGGAAGATGCGGGTGCATTTCTGCCTAACCTACTGCCTGCAGGAAGATCTACTCCTGATGTTCCCAAGGCCCTGTCAGCTGAGGAGATGAGGCAGTCTGAAGTTTGGCTTTGAACTGAAAAAGGGCGCAAAGCTGCCTGGACAGCCAGCAGCACCCTGATAAGTCAGGAGACTGCCATGGAAGATGTTGTCCCAAACTTTGGAAGGGACCGTGGTGATACACACCCTGGATATACTGAATCCCCCTATTGAGACAGGGTCTCTCTACATAGCCCTGGCTGTCCTCAGACTCACAATGTAGACCAGGCTGGCTTTAAACTCACAGAGATCAGCCTGCCTCTGCCCTCCCAAATGCTGGGACTAAAGGCGTGCGCCACCACACCAAGCTGACCCTTCTTCTTTAAAAAACAAAACAAAACAAAAAAACAGCGGTATGTGTGTTTAGGCCAGAGACTGCTGTCAGGTGTCTGCCCCACTTTTTTTTTTTTTTTTTTTTTAATCTTTTCATTCTTGAGACAGAGTCTCTTGCTGAGCCTGGAGTCTCAGGCTGACAGGCCAGCCACCTGTCCTTTGACTCACCTGTTTCTGCTGCCTGATACTAGGGTTATAAGCCTCATTGCTAAGTCTGGCTTCTCCATAGATGCTGGAGATTTGAACTCATGTCCTCCCTCTCCCTGCCATTAGCTGAAGTCTTCCCTGGAAGACAGCTGAAGTAGAAAGAATGGTCCAGAAGAGGCGACTGACTTGTTCATTCACTGTTTACATGTGCATGTCTTCCGCTGGCCGCTGGTGCAGGCTGAGGCTTGGTATAAAATCCACCCCTACCGCTCAATGTCTGGTTGCCTTTGGGCAAGCAGTCTGCTCCCTGCAAGCTTCAGCCCTCCTGATTTACTGTGGTTTGTGTGGTTGGGAGGATTGCAGTGACGTCATGTCTTGTGTGTACCTCACCTTCTTGCCTTACCTGATGTCATCATGGAGAGGTGATGGGGCATGGAGTTGCTGGGCCTGCACCTGAGTCTTTCCTGGTAGGGACAAAAGGCTCAGTCCCCAGAGTAGGAAGAGGAATCTCTGACAGTATTCTTCCCTCGATTTGAACACCTGCTCTGTCTTGTTATCACAGGAAATCCTGAGAGAGCTCGGGGATTTCTGCCTACACACTTTACATCACTCCCTCTTCTGACTGTGGAGTCCCCTCAGAAGCCAAACCTTCTTCCCCCTGGTGCCAGCCACCCAGAAAAGGGGATTCTTGCAGGGTGAACAGACCTAGGGGATTTAGCTACCCTTTCTATGTACTGGTGGGATGCTCTGCCTGGAAGGGGTTGTGTGGCTGGAGGGCAGGGTCCCCAGACTAGGTACAGCCAGCCACAGAGCTGATCTAACTGATCTAACTGCTGCATTTAAGCCGGGTACCACGCTCTGAGCTGATTCTCTCATAAAGCTTCATCGCCAAGCAAGGCAGACGAGAGGGCTGCTGGCTTCCTTGACAATGGTACCCAGTTGCTGTGGGGAGCAGAAAGGACATTGAAATCTATGTCACAAGCTCACTTCTGGTCTCAGCTCTGCTCTGTCACTCTGAAGAGCCTTGGACAAATAACTGTCTTGTTTGAGACATAGAAGCCTAGACCAGGGATTTCTACACCCCGTCAAGCCCCCCGTCTCATGCCGCCATCTTTTGCGGGTGAGCTGTGTTGTGAGGCCCCAGGAGGGTCTTAGCCTTGCGACCCTCCAAACTTCACAGCCCAGAAACTTCTCTCCACTGAAGTCTGGGTACCCAGTCCTTGCCGTGGCTCAGAGAGACAAGGAAACTCGAGGAGACTCACCCTCCAGTCAGGTAGGAGGAGAAAAGTATTACTAACAAGTAGATGCAGGATTCAAATGCTGCGTAGATTCTGGGTACTCAAGGGCGGGGCTGTGAGCTACGGCCCCTTTCAAATCTCGCCTGCTTTCAAACGCTATGAACTAAGAATAGTTTTGTTTTATTTATTTATCTTTTGAGTTGGAGTCTTACGTATGCCCATGCTATCCTGGAACTCACTAGCTAGCCGGGGGCAACCTGAAGTTCCAGTCCTCCTTTCTCTTGGCCTGTGTTACCATTTATAGTTTATGTAGTACTGGGATTGAACCCGGGGCCTTGTGCATGCTAGGCAAGAACTTTGCTCACTGAACTATATCTGTAGGCCTGTTTTGACTTTTCAAGACAGTGTCTTGCTATGTAGCCCTGGCTGACCTGGAACTTGCTGTGTAGACCAGGTTGGCCTTGAACTTGCGGCAATCCTGCCGCTCATTCATGAGGCATGCACTACCGCTCCAGGCCGAAGAGTGGTTTTTATATTTTTCATCTGGTTGGGAAAAACTCAAAAGAAGAGAATAATATTTTATGGCATTTAAATTGTAAAATTGAGATCTTAGTGTCTTTAAGTAAACGTTTCCTAAAACGCAAGACACTCATCCTGCACACGGTTGGCATTGCAGGGCTGCAGCAGAGAATGTAAGCCACAAGCCTGGGAATAGTGGCTGGCTGACTTTTTACAGGAAACCTTGCTGACCCTTGCTCAAAGTAATCATACTGTTCTCTTGGCCTTGCACTAAATCATTCTGGAATCTCACGCTAAAAATACTTCTTATTTACAAAGAGGTATTGCTGTTTTCTTACTAGGTAAGCGTTAAGTGTTCAGTGTGGAAATGTTACAAGATGCAGATGAGAAGTGAAAACCACCCACACACAGCTCTAGAACCCGGGTGACCGCTGATGGCATTTTGACCAATTGCCTGCTTTACGTCTGTTGCAGTGGTGTTTATATGTACATGTCGGGGTGGCGCATCTGTATCCTGACCTGCAGCTTCCCAGGTTGTACACAGCTGCCCTTTTTACTTGAAAATGGCTCCCATCCTGGACTCATGGGAGACATTCAGCCAGAGGTTCCTGGTAGACAGACAGCGGGCCCTTGCATGCTGAGGCCCAGGGCTTGGGGGTTCTGGAGCTGTGGGCCTGAGAGTCACCAGCACGGGGGTTGTGGTTTCCACCCCAGGAGAGGATGAGATCACCCAGGAAATCTATTGTAGAGGAAGAGCAAAGAGCCAAAGAGGGAACTTGAAGTATGCTGCCACTCAGGGACAGGTGAGGAAGTGAGTTCACTAGACATGGGGGGGGGGGGGAAGGGAAGAAATGGAGGAGGCCCAGGAGTTGAGGGCTTGGGAGAGGGCCTGGAGCTGACCATGTGCTTGTGAGCCCAGGAAGTGGAAGGGAGCCCTCGAGGGTCATGTGCCCTGGATGGTGAGTGATACCGACAGGGATATTTAGAGAACAGTGGAACAGCCAGGGCAACCCAGAGGCTCTCTCTATGGAGGAGCGGGAAATGGGCCCAGGTCAGGGTGGTCACCTGGGCCAGTCCCCAAGGGGAAGCTTGTGGAGTTCAAGAAGGAGGGTTGGTGTAATTACCCAAAGCCTGGGCTAGGCAGTTGAGCCTGGTGGTGTTTGTGGAAGTGACACAGTCGCTGAGAGCAACCACTCTTGATGGGGACAAGGGAGTTAGAAGAGAGGGACCCTTCCGAATGTGGGTAGGGGTTAGCCTGGGCCAGGCCGGCGGGTGGGGGGTGGAGACTAAATAGGGCTGTGCTTGAAAGAAACCAGGAAATTCCCATCTACACACACTCCCTGCTCGTGGGACAAGGAAGTCCCCCGAGACACGAGTGTTTAAAGGCCCCTGCAGTACTGTACTAAACTTGGGCACAGAGACAAAACGTGAGCTGTGATGGGCCAGCAAGGAAAATCAAAGGGGCCTGAACTTGACATCCTACATTTCTGCTGTTTGTTGTGATGGTGGTGGTGGTAGTGTCTGCAGATGTACAAGGAGGGGAAACAGATGCTCCTTTAGGATTTAAAGAAAACCCCAGATAAGGTTGCAGAATTTGGATTTGAAAAACAAAACAAAACAAAACAAAAAAAACAAAAACAAAAAACAAAAAAACCACAGATTTCGTTTTAGTTGTCTAGTAAGAATTACTCATAGTTTGAGGACGGGGTGATGTTTTGTTACATGTGTCCATCACATAGTGATCAAATCTGGGTATCATCATTACTTTGCGGTTTGAAGGCTCCCCAGCCCTTTCTAGCTAGTTCTAGTCTCCACCCTGTGCACGGCAGCAGGATTTACGTACCCTGTTCCAGCTCTGTCCCGCTGGCTCTCCCTTTTCCTACCGTCTGTCTGCCCCAGCCCCTGGTACCCATCATTCTGCTCTCCACTTCTACAGGAGCAGCTCTCTGTGTCTGTGTCTTGTCTTGTTGCCCTGAAAAGGATCATGTCCACTTGGTTCATCAAGGCATAAACAGCAAGGCTTCCTTCTTAACGGTTTCAGAGTAGTCCCGATTTTAAAATCCATGCGTGTGCCCTGGACTTTCTTGGCTGTCGTATTTCGTATGCCGCATTTCGTGGGCACTGAGAGCAATGTGTCAGAGAAGAAGAGGTTCTTCAGGCAGAGTTCCCTTCCTGTGGGTATATACCCTCCCAGCAGGATTGCCAGGTCACAGATCTGGGGAGGCGTCTGAGTGAGGACCTAATTTAAGGTGGAGGGCCAAGAGGGGCAGGAGAGAAAGAAGATGGCTCTGAGTGGGAGCAGAGGAGATGGATGGGAGATGGAGGTTGGGCCGCCCTGCCCCTGCTCCTGGCTGCGGTGTGGTCATGTGCCGACTGCTTCTCAGGGAAGTGGCACTTTAGTGGAGTTTGGAAGTGGTTTTGCCAAGGGAAAGATTGAGGAAGGCCCTGTCAGCCCAGATAGATGGTTTGTTCTGTCGAGCAGGCCCAGAGTTGACGGAGGAGAGGAGGCAGTTTGTCCTAACTCATTACCGGGAAACCCAGAACCTCCTTGAAAATTACAGGTAGACCCTAACCAAGTACCTGGCCCATCCCTCTCTCAAAAGCAAAAGCTATTAGATTCCATATGTGCAGAGGTCCCTGAGCTCTGGGAAGCCAAGAGGTACAGAGAGGGTGGATATCAGGAGGGCTGATATGGTGTCCACAAGGAGGGCTAGCTAAGAGTGAGGTTGTAGCCAGGTCTGTGCCTCGTGGAGCACCTGCCCTGTGAGCCTCTGGTATACTCTGTAAGTGACGGGAGTCTAAAAAGAGGCCCCAGAACAGCACCAGCCCATCGCACAGTTCTGGAAGCAGCCAGATGCATTTGGTTCTTTTCACTGTCCGCCCACACTGGAATGCCTCCAACTTCGACGCTGTGTGACTTCCTGTGAGACTTTCTACTGGCCAGGAAGCTGTCCCTTCTGCCCCATCTTCCCATCCCCACTGCCACAGATGCAGATGAGGAGAGCTAGGGCATAACGGGAGCCTTGAGCCCAGCCTTTGCGTGTTCACCGATGGCTCTGGGCAGATCATGATCATGGGTGGTGTGATGAGTCAGCCCCAGCCCTTGTCTATGCACGGGCAAGCAAGGGAAGTGAGCGGGTTCAGGTGTCCTGCCCGGTGTGCTAAAATGATATGGCTGGGGACCCCCAAGTCCCAGGCTGGAGGAGATGTCAGAGACATGGTGAGGAGAGGTCATACTTGGCGTGCGTCTGGAGGGTGAGTAGCTGGCTCTCCCCTGGTCCCTGGCCCACCCATCACTACAAGCCAGTTCCCTCTGAAGCCAAAGAGAGCCAAAGGAGAGAATCCAGTGTTGGGGGGCTGTGCAGCTTGTTCTAGGGAGAGAGCAGAACCAGATGTGCCCTCCTATGGCCCTACCAAAGGGAAGATAAACCTAGCCACAGGTCTCTGTCTGCCTGAAAGAGGAAGGAAGGACGCCAGTCCCTAACTACACGTGGCAGTGGGTCCCGGAGCTCCCAGTTGGCCAAGGTGCCATCTTTGTCCTTGAGGAGTCTAACGCTTGTATCTATCTAAGAAAGTAGCCGGAAGCTGCTGTGACCTGGGGGCCCAGCGGCTCCTTAGTCACTTGTTTATTCCTTCTGAGGAGCTGCTGAGTCGAGGCACCGCTGTGTGTAAGGCAATAGGGCCACTCAGTGAGTAAGGAGGGCCCTCTCCTTGTCTGGAAGGACATCAGGCCCGGTTCTGAGTACATGCAGGCCGCACAGATGACTGCAGGAGAAAGCCTCTCATTTCACCTGGAGGCAGGTGGTGTGCTTGTGTACAGCTTCCCCAGGTGGCGGCACCAAGGGGGGAAGTGAGGAAGAGCATTCCAGAAGGGTGCTGTGTGCAGAGCAGTGGGGCGTGAGTATGGCAGGAGTGGTCAACCGAATGGAACCCTCCTGGAAGGGCTAAGAGCTGACCCTCAAGAAGATAAGAGGGCTGGGTGTGGCGGTGCACATCTTTGATCTCAGTACTCTGGAGGCAGAGGCAGGAGGGTCTCTGTGAGTTCAATGCCAGCCTGGTCCACATTGTAAGCTCCAGGACTACATAGATTGACTCTGTCTCAAAAACACCACCAAAAGGAAAAAAGGAGGAGGAGGAGGAGGAAGAGGAGGAGGCAGCAAGGGATCCAGACACCAGAGTCCTGTGTGCTGGACCCTGGAGTTGGGGCTTCCTGTGAAGGCTGTGCTCACCTTGAGGGATTTTCAGTGTGTCAGGGCATCATATTGGAAGGAAGCATGCCGAGGTGGAGCATAGGTATCCATCACAGTTGGATTTGAGGCTAGGCATTACTTCTGCTTACAGGCAAGGCTACGACATGGGGTACCTTCCAGCTCACACTGTCAGGATGTGTACATGCTTTGACACAGATGGGGATCTTTGGCAAGTAGGGCTCACAGCATGTGGCTGTCACCATAGGACCTTTCAGGTCAGAATGAGACACTGTAACACATTTAACCACTGAGCTACATCTCAGCACCGAAGCCAGACAAAAGATGCTTCAGGGCCCAGAGCCCAACACTTACCCTCCTGACTTAGCTTCCTGTAGGTTTTGCCCAGCTTGGTCACAGAAGGCCTTCTCCTGCTTCCTGCATTCCAGAATCTGCAGGAATGTTCTCTGAGTTCAGTCACTGTCCACAGCATCTGTTCCTTGGCACAGTGACTGCAGGCCAGTCTGTTCTCCTCAGCTCTGACCACCCTGAAGGACCCAGGCCCACAGCCTTTCTCATCCAGCTGGGATAGGGTGTCAGTGAGGCGAGTTCTGGCTGCTGCTGTTGCCCCAGGCAGCAAGGGCAGCCAGCTTCCCTGTGCCTCATCCTCCAGCAGGGTCAGGTGGCGGGCAGAGGATGATGGGATCTGCCAGCTCCCTGAAGTACAGCTCTCCCTGAAGGTGAATGTGTTTGAGGCCCTGCTTGTGACGTCTGCAAAGCTGTTCCGCTGTTGGCCTATAGTTCTAGTTCAGTGGCTAAGTGCCTGAGATATGGACAGGTCAGGGGAAGCAGAGAATGTCAGGGCGTCCCCAGATGTTAGTCTGCCTTGGGGACTGAGGGTCAGAGACCCTCTGGGGCTTCAGAAAGTGGGCAGCCCCTAATTATATCTTTCAGCCTCTGGCTGTAGGCCCAGAGACGGACGCCAAAACAAAGCCTCACCCCCAAACGCCACACACGGAGTAGGTGTCCTCACGTGCCTGCTATCTGGTGCCAGCAAAGTCCAGGAACCACAGTGCCCTGGTGTGGGGACAAGTAGTGAGTCAGGGCCCCACTGGAGGCAGGGCACCCAGCTGTCCTGGGTTGGGGTTGACAAAACTGACCCAAAGCACATGTGTAAAGCCCGCTGGAGGCAGAGCCCTGTGGAGCAGGGCTGCTGAGGTGGGAAGCCAGAGTCAGGAAGGCCCAGGTCCTGACAAGGCTCAGTGCAGGCTGGGTAACTGCAGTCCTGTCTAGGAGGGAGGCCCCGGAGTGCCTGGAAGGTGTTCGTTAAGCGGATTCTCAGGGCTGGCCTTTGAAGTTAAGAAGAGATGCTCACCCCACCCTTGGCTCCTTCCTACTGCCCTGTGTTCTGCCAACCTCCTCATCCTCCATGTTCTCCTGGCCCGAGTCCCAAGCTCAGGACAGGGGTAGAAGGTATCTGAGATTGTCCTGGGCCGGGGGACAACAGGTTAAGTGTACCCTACATCTGGACCATGGGCCTCTACAGCTAGTCTGAGCTACTGCGTGGTGCTTGCTTCCTCCTAAGAGGGGTGTAAGACCCTGTCCCCTGCTTTGCATGGCCCTGTGTGACCTGCAGAGTGGCCTGAGGAGGGGCCCTGCCTCCTTAAACATCCACTCCTCAGGGTACCCGAACTGCTTGTCCCTAGTGCCTGTGCTCTTCCCTGATGGCGTCTGGGCCGGTGGGGAGACAGTGGGCGGGGCGTGTGGTTAGGTTGAAGCCCCACGGGGAGCCACTGTGGGGCTGATGTTACCCAAGTGATGCCCGCTCACCCAGCTCTCCACTCAGAGGTCATCTGATATCAAAAACTTACCAGCTCGATCCAACTCCTGCTCTTCCCACATAAGTTCCCAGGATTCCCACCACCCCAGGGACGGCTCCCCACTCTAACGGCTCAGCCACATGTCCTTGACTGCTTTCTTTCCCCCCCAGCCACTACTTCCCTCCTCCACTGCTGCCGGGTCAGGTCCAGGCCACTGTCTCTCACCTGGGTTTCTCCTGGAGCCGTCTGACAGGACTGCCTGCCTGCCTATGGACAGTCTATGTTATTAGCATAGCAGCCAGAGGGAGTCCATTCAGACATCAGTGGGGTCTTGCCACTCACACTGAGATTCTCAGCACAGAGGCTGCTCTGCATCCTCCACCCACTCCCTAGTACAGCTGAAAAGGCTAGCACTCAGGTCTGCCTCAGGACCTTTGCACCTGCCATTCCCCCCCCCCAACCTGCTCCCCTTACATTCTACTCTGAACTGCTTCTGCGGCTTCTAAAGAAGCCCTCCGTTTTAATAATTTATTGTTTTTATTTCCTGTGCACTGGTGTTTTGCCTGCATGTATGTCTGTGTGAGGGTGTCGGATCCCCTGGAATTGGAGTGACAGACAGTTGTGAGCTGCCATGTTGTGAGGTGCCGGGAATCAAACCTGGGACCTCAGGAAGAGCAGCCAGTGCGCTTAACCACTGAGCCATCATCTCTCCGGGCGCAGGGAGATTTTCCTCGGCTCACTTGTTGTCCTCTACAACTCCTCCCATTTTCCTGGCTGTTTATCTCTTTCCCCCATCAGAAGGCACAAGGCCAGGCTGGAGTGTGGCAAGGCTTGCCTGACTGTTGACTGAGCTGGGAAGGAACAACCTAGGTCTCAGGGAGGGGACAAGACTGGGGGGGGGGGCGCTCAGCTAGAAGGGAGGATGTGGTCACTGTCATGTGCTTGACAACCAGGAAATCGCTGCCTCCATTCGAGCAGGGCAGTCAGTCCCTTCTTGCAGTCTGGGGATGCTGACTGCAGCATCCATGGGCACCTGCCCCTTCCTTGCTGGCTCCCGGCAGGCCATGGAGTCTAGCCTTTCTAAGCCTTCCTTTCCTCCAGGCCCGGCTCCTCCTCCCTTCCCCTGTGACACCCTTGTCTCTGGCACCAACAGGAAGTGCTGGCAGCTGGTGTGTGCCTAGGCGACAGAGGCTTACCTGGGCAGGAGGTGGGAGGCAGGCTGGCCAGGGTCTGCCTACCCAGCCTACAGCTCCAGAGGGGCCTCTGTTGCGACCTCCCCCATGCCACCCTGCTGGGTGGCACCCCCTACACCACACTTCTCTTCCCCTGGCACCAGTTGCACGGGACAGACCCAGATGGCTCTTTGGCCTGGGGACAAAGGCCACACTGTGCCTGGCCCTGGGCGGGCCTAAGGCTGGGTCACACTGGGCCTTTCTGTCCCCCGTTGGGGACGAGGAGCAGACAGCACCAAGGTGACAGGCCCTTTTCCTGTCTCCCTTCCCCCTCAGCCCCCAAATATGAGGAGCTGATTCTCCCAAGGCAAGAGTGACAGAGCGTCTTATGTCTCGAATCAGGGAACAACAAACCATTCACTGCCCCGACTGCCCTGTCACACCCAAGACCCTATTGGGTTCAATGCCCTAATTGTCCCTAGCAGAGAGAAGTAGCCACTCTCTGCTGTGGTCACCATTCCTGCTGCCTGCTCCATGTCACCATCAGGAAGTCCATCCTCACGTCTGACCTCGATTCCTCATGCTGTAGTGACAGCCATTTCCTCTTGGCCTCTTCTCCAGTAGAGAGAACAGCTGGTTGCTGTTACTATGCAGTAGTCTGACACACTGCTCAGGTCAAGCCTTGAGCCTAGAGCCTCCGTTCCATTCTGCATTTCCAGCCTTTCTCCCCTGCTCTGCCCTCCACTCCGTCTAGGCCAGCTATTGGCTCTTTACTCCCCACTGAACCTAGAAAGAGCAGATGGGATCTTGACTTGATCCTTGTCTTGAAGAAATTATCTGCCCTGAACAAAAGCCAGGGTGTAAATCACAGCGGCTCCTGGGAGATCCTGAGCCAGTAACCCATCACACCATCCCATAGGGCTAGTCAGTCTTGATAGAGCTGAAATCATGAATAGCCAAGTGTATGTGTCCTCTGAATCCCTTGAGAGCCTTGGCCATGTCCCCTCAGGAACACACACACCAGTCCCCTTGGCTTGCTCCTAGAGCTTAGGAAGTCTCTATGTGTGTTCCCCAGTCACGGCAGCACCCCTGTGGGGCTCCTGAAGCTGTGTCTGTCTACCTCCTGTGTCCTCCAAGGGTTCAAGCTCCAGCTCCAAGGGTTCTTCTCCTAGCCCAGGTGGTAGATTGGAAGGGTGGGGTGACAGTCTGCCCTCACCTGAACCCCGATACTGCCAACCTTATCTTCCCATGCTGACTATTGGAGACCCTGTTTTAAATACATATCTTCTCTGCCTGTCTTGGAAAGACAGGCCTGTAATCCTAGCCCTTGAGAGACTGAAGCAAGAAGGTTGGACATCCAAAGCTAGCCAGGGCCACATCGAAATACCCATTGCCAAAGAAGAACGGGCCAGGACGATGGTTCAGTGGTTAAGAGGGCTTGCTGCTCTTCCAGAGGACCTGAGTTCAGTTCTTAGAGTGCACTTCAGGCAGATGTCTGAAATTTCAACTCCAGAGGACCCAACTCCCTCTTCTGCCCTCTTTAGGGGCACCTGCATACATGTGGTGTATACATACAACACACGCACACACACACGCACACACACACACACAATTTTTAAAAATCCTGAAGGCGTTTTCCTTGCCTACCACTTGCAAGGCCCTGGGTTCAATCCCAAGGCCTAGTTCCCAGGCCCTAGTTCCAGAAGCTGGTAGTTAGAATGCGTCTAATGTCCCTGGTCACCCTAGCATTCAGCTGGACAGCAATGGACGTGTACACAGAGTGATCGCTGCCCTCTAGTCTTGCTGGGTATGAGTTACCAGGCAGGGTGTGTGGCATGTCTGAGCCTTTTTGTCACTGGAGCCCATCTGTCCTGTCACCATCACAGAGCCTCTGTTGGGTCCTTTCAGCTGGATGCCACACACAAGGGCATGTAGCAGGGTGGCTATCCTCTGGGAGCTTTCAGAGTTCTGCAGAAGGCAGGCCTGTGACGTCATACAGGCTGAGGCCATGTGGGAATCCAGGGTGGACCCAGGTGGGCAAGGCCGTCCTGAACTGACATGGTCTACAAGCTTCTCAGCAGAGGAGGTCTCAACTGGCAGGTGCAGGCCAGAGCCTTCTGCTTGGAAAGGCACAGGCCTGGGTCAGAGAGCCTGAGGGCCCAGCTCCGTAGTGGTAGGGCCAGCCAGGAGCATGGAGTGCCAGGGAGAGGACCTTTTCCAGGCTCACAGAGGATATGATTGTTAAGCAAAGCAAACATGTTACTGACCCATAATCCTTTAAACCAGGAGGATTCAGGAGGGGCCTGGTTGCCTTGGCAACTGGGTGCTGGCCTGCCACAGGCCTGAGCATCCTCCAGAAGTGGGTTATAAGTAGGCCTAGGGAAGAGTGCAGATGCCCCCTCCCAAACTGGGTTGGTCCTCCTGATGCCTTCCTGGCCAGGGTGGGGAGCTAACGGGGTTGTGTGCCTCTGGTGCCTGCAGCCCCATTGTAGCTGAAAGCAGTGGGACCTGGTAGGATGGGAATGTGGGTGTGCATGGGTGCTTTTGAAGCCTGCGGAGGGTGGGCCTTCGGGAAAAGCATCATTTTACACGCCTTTAATCCCAGCTCTCAGGAGGCTGAGGCAGATGGATCTCTGTGAGTTTGAGGCCAGCCTGGTCTATATAACAAGCTCCATGCCAGGCAGAAATATACATTGAGACTCTGTCTCAAAATAGCAATGAAGGAGGCAGGGAGGGAGGGAGAGAGGGAAAGAGAGAACGGAGCATCTGTCTATGGGAAGCAGCAGTGACATTTGTGGTGCCATCTGGAGGTCAGAACTTAGAGGGCAGTAGAACAGGGCAGCTCCTGCTCCACTGTGTCCTCAGCCCAGGGCACCCAAGCCTGCTCAGAGGACTGAGGCAAGGGAGGGGCCAACAACTCTGGCTTCCCTTTTCCTGCGTTTCCCACGCTGCTCCTGCCTTGCATACTGAAGCTGGAGCCGAGGTTAGGCTAGGACATGCTCTCCCTTGATCTCCTTCCTGAGGATCCAGGATGAGAGAGGCGGACATTCTGGTATCCGTATCAGGTATTATGGAGTTTGAAACCTATTGACAAGTGGGCACCAACCAGTTAGGCTCTTTCAGAAAGAGCCAATGGCCTGAGGGCCATCCAGTTCTGGTGTCCTGTCTCAGCCATCTCCAGACACCCAAGCTGAAGGCTGAGTGTCTGGAGTGGCGTCTTGCAAACCTGTAGCTATGCTCATTGATGCTGTGATGCCTGGGGAGGGAATATTCATGGACAGAAGAGACACTGGAGGAAGGGACAGGGTTAGACCCTGCCATCATAGAACTCTGGTCAGGGTGACCTAAAGTGTGCCTGGCTCCCATGGGTCTCTAGAGTGGCCACATTGCCTCGTCTTCTCCTCTCTGTCCTAGGACTCACAACGGGCCCCTGCTGACCATGAACAAGATGAAGAACTTCAAGCGAAGACTTTCCCTGTCCGTGCCCCGCCCAGAGACCATTGAGGAGTCCCTGGCTGAGTTCACTGAGCAGTTCAACCAGCTCCACACCCAGAGGAAGGAGGGTGAGGGTCAGGCCACCTCGCTCTTTCCCACCCAGACTCCCAGTACATGACGGGGTGGTGGGGTGGGGTGCCCTGGGCTGTGGACAGACCGTGGAGTGGGAGGGAGGAGCCGACACCTGTCCTGCTCAGACATGCTGCTCAGTCCTGTGCGCTGAAACCAAGCATGCTCTCCCCCACAGATGGAGGGGACGAGCCTGGGCAGCTGTCCCCTGGCGTGCAGTATCAACAACGGCAGAGCCAGCGCCGCTTCTCTGTGGAGGTGAGGGTGCCCCTCAGGCTCCAAGGTCAGGCGCATCCTCAGCAGTACACATAGCAGGGCGGTTCCTGTAGAGTCCGTCCGTCACTGAGGGCCCAAATTGGAGTAGATTGTGGGGATTCTGTGAGAATATATGTCAAGTGCTAGAACATTCCTGGCTAGACATTGACTGTTCTTATGACCCAGTTACCTATGCCAAGTGTAGGAGAAATATGCTTACAGAATTACGTTGTGAGGGTGTGAGATGTATGTTCTACTGTGGCCCAGAGAGGGGAAGGAACTTCCTAAAGGTCACACAGTAATCCTTGTAGGTTCACATATGTATACCCTTCAGGGATCTGTGAGCCTGAGGCCTGCTTTACAGGGACAGGTAAAACCAGGGTGAGAGGCAAGGGTTTCCTGGGACCAACAAGGGTGTTCCCCTCCTCTCTGCCACCTCAGGACCTCAACAAGAGGCTCTCTCTGCCCATGGATATCCGCCTGCCCCAGGAATTCCTGCAGAAGCTACAGCTGGAGAACCCAGGGCTGCCCAAGCCACTCACCCGGATGTCTCGTCGTGCCTCCCTGGTGAGTCCAAGGAGGGTCAGAGTTTGCTGAGCCAGAGACACCAGTGTGGGTAGAGAGCACTACTGGCCTTGTCCATCCCAGCGGGAGCCTGGAGTGATTTCCAGAAAGTTTCCTGTGCCTTTGGCGCCACCTGCTGGCCTCTGCAGATTCCAGTAAATAGTCTCCTTGAGTCAATGACTCACCTGGGTCTGGGGAGCCAAGCAGGCCCCAGGGTCTCCCAGGTTAAGACCAATAAACCAGTGTTGGGACTCACGTCTGTATTCCCAGCATTCCTTGGGAGGCTGATGCAGAAGGAGTTAATTCAAGAATTCAAGGCCAGCCTGGGCTACATAGCTCCAAGCCAGCCACAGGTACACTGTAAAACCGTGTCTCAAAGGAACTAAAACCCGGAAGAACCAGATAGGGTTCAGGTTGTGTTTCACTGTGTAGAGACATGGTTCGAGACTCCGCCTGGCCTCACTGTTGTGGGCATGTATTTAGTCATCCCCGAAGAGCTGCTGTGTACACCCACAAGTTCACTAATGCACTAATGGGAACCAAGACTAGAGGGTTGCCACTTGCTCATCAGTGGTCTTTGATGGAAAGAGATGGGCACGTCTCTGGAGTCAGTCACCATCGTGTGTTCAGGGGCTTGGAGAACATTGATTAGGGAAGCCTTTTCCTGGCTGGTGAGAAAAACAAAAATCTCAGCCATGGTCGTCTATTCCTGCTGGAAGGCCATGCAGTCTTTATATAGCACACATATGTTATGTGATGCTTAATAGGAATAAAAGACCTTCCCAATTAAAAAAAACAAAAACAAAAAAAACAAGCAGAAAGACCAAACCATTAGATCACCCATCATCACATGCTGTCAGGTCCCAGCTTCCTGTGAGGCACTCCTAGGAGCTTCTCTGGTGAGTGGGTCTCAGAACTCTGACTTTTTAAGACACGTCCTGTCCTGAGCCAGAAGAGATGAACTGAGGAGAGACCGGGGTGAGGTCTGGGTCTGAAGTTAACTCCACATAAGGGAGAATGACAGGCCCGCCCCGGAGGAGTCAGTAACCTATTGAGCAAGAGAGCCAGGCAGGCGGTGAGGGGGACCTTGGGAAGGCGGTGCAGCGCAGTGTGTCCATGTGTGACTCCCGGAGGAAGGAGCCTTCCATTGAAGGGGTCCCTCACCTCTCATGAGGATGAAGGGGAGGAGGGATGAAGCTGTCCTCCTTGGATCCTCTCTGTACAGTGGATATATCGCTTCTCCCTCCCGAGGACGAGGAGGAAACGTGGGCTAGAAAGTTCTCCTGGGGCATTGACTCACAGTCTCCCTGTCTCTTCCCAGTCAGATATTGGCTTTGGGAAACTGGAAACATACGTGAAACTGGACAAGCTGGGGGAGGTAAGGCCGGTGTGGTTCCGTCTGGGCAGCAGGTAGGATGATTTTGACTCTCCTTTGCCCCTCATGGCTCTGGACAGAGTCACACTGTCTTGGCCAAGCAGCCTGGCCTAGCCTTCAGCAGCTGTTGGAGTGCCCCCTGATCTTGACTGAGGCCTAGAGAACAGAGGTCTGTGGACCGGACCTAGACTTCTTTTCTCTTTCAAGTAGCTATGGCCTGGATTCGAACCCCAATTCCACCATTGTCTAGCTCCATGACTGTGGCATGTCCCAGGACCTCTCTTCTTGCCTTATTCTCTGTTGAAGGATGAAAGTAATTATTTTACTGTTGGGATTGTACAGTCCCAGAGGAAGCTTGTGTACAAGTTCCTGGTGCCTGGCACACAGCAAGTGCCTTGTGGCTAAACTGCTTGTGCATCACCGTGTCAGGCTTTGGGGCCTGGAGTGGGTATAGGTTTGTGAAGAGGAAGAAGGCCCTGTCTTTCAAGAGCCATATGACCGTGACCTTCAAGAGCAAGGCCGTGCTGTAACAACAGAAGGGCAGCCAGCATGGAAACAGAGCAATGGGTGGTCCGTTCCAGCCAGGTTGTTGATAGGGAAATGTTAAGGAGAAGCAGACTTTGGAGCAAACAGATTCTGGACAGAGGGAGTAGGGCTTGAATCCTAACTCACGCAGAAATGTAAGGGGTGGAGCTGGGAAGAGAGCAGGAGCAGGCTACTCTTGGGGCTGATGAGGGGTGCTCTGTCCCAGGGTACCTATGCCACCGTCTTCAAGGGGCGCAGCAAGCTGACAGAGAATCTCGTGGCCCTGAAGGAGATCCGGCTGGAGCATGAGGAAGGGGCACCCTGTACTGCCATTCGAGAGGGTACAATGCCCGGATCTGCACCCTGGGCCTCTGGGAGGAGGGGCTCAACAACCCACACCTGGTGGGAGCCTGGGTGGGAGCCTGGGGCCATTGCTGGCCCCAGGGAGGGATAGTGGGAGGTATTGGTGGGCCTGGGGACCCAGGTGGGCCTGTCTCCCCAGTGTCTCTGCTGAAGGACCTGAAACACGCCAATATTGTGACCCTGCATGACCTCATTCACACAGATCGGTCCCTCACCCTGGTGTTTGAGTACCTGGTGAGCTGGCCTGGGGCTGGCAGCCTCTTCCCCTGTGGTGGGTGAAATGGGGTAGGGAAGAAGAGGGAGAGAGGGGCTGGGAGGGATGGGGTGAGGGAAGGACCCAAGCCTTTGTTTGCCAATTAAATTCCCATGTGGAAGTGGGTCAAGGCTTCAGAGCCTGGGCCTTGGGCCACCAGCAGGCATGGGCCCAGACTGAAGAGGGCTTCCTTTCAGCCTGGGTCCAGACCACTGGCCAGGTAGGGGGCAGGACTGACCCTGACTGTCTGTTCCAGGACAGTGACCTGAAACAGTATCTAGACCACTGTGGAAACCTCATGAACATGCACAATGTCAAGGTGAGGGCCTCTAAGGTAGGGACCTCAGCATGGCCAGCCCATGGCATCATCTGTCATCAGGCCCAGTGTGGGATGCTCCTCTTGGCACCCGCTGCTGAGGTTGCTCGGAGCCTCAAATACTGGAAGGGAGGGACAGGCCACTCGGCTCATCTAGAAGCCATCCTGAGAGTCCCAGCCAAGAACAGACTTACCCTCCACTTCTGACTAGCTACTGATACAGATCCGTCTCTTAACTCTGAGTGTCAAGCATGAGGGTGTAGGGAGGCTTCTGAGAAGCTAGGATAAATGACCAGCGCTGGTGATTAATAACCAAGCACATACATCCCCGCCTGTGGGACCCCTACTCACTGCACTTTCGTACTTCACATCTAGAGACCTCACCAGCCCCCTCACACTCCCTGCCTCCTCTGCATACCTGGCCTCTGCCTCCATATGTGATTCCCTGGTGTGTGCAGGTCCCAGGTGGCCTGCAGGGTGGGCAACAGAACCAGGGAGCCTTTCCTAGAGACTTGTGCTGATCCTCCATTCCTCTCCTGCCTGAGACAGAGGTGCAGGGTCTCCCACGTGGGACCCGATCCTGCCACACTTCTCCTTCCTCCTCTCTCTCTCCTCCAGATTTTCATGTTCCAGCTGCTCCGGGGTCTAGCCTACTGCCACCACCGTAAGATCCTGCACCGGGACCTGAAGCCCCAGAACCTGCTCATCAATGACAGGGGCGAGCTGAAGCTGGCCGACTTCGGTGAGGCTGACGCCTGGGTCAGGGGTCAGGGCTGGCAAGTGGGTCTTACCCCTGGGGTACACAGCCTCCTCAGGATGTAGGGATTCTGAGGGATGCCTGTACACCTGGTTCTTCAGGACCCTTTAGCAGAGGTTCAGTGACTTGTCTGTTCCTAGGCCTGGCCCGGGCCAAATCAGTGCCTACAAAGACGTATTCCAATGAGGTGGTAACCCTCTGGTACAGGCCCCCAGATGTGCTGCTGGGATCCACAGAGTACTCCACCCCCATTGACATGTGGTGAGTGAGCAGCAGAGGGGTGTAGACTGTCCACACCTTTAGACTCTGCCCGGGAAGACCCTGACCTTGCTCAGAGCTCCACTTCTCTCTGCTGCCCTGCTGTTAGAAAATTAAGTCTGAAATACATCAGGGTCTCTGAGCTTATAGACCCTCTAATGCTGTAGTCCTGAAATGCCTCCCCAGGAGTAAAGGTGGGAATCGCCAGAGTAGATGAGTCTTCCCCCAGAACATCTTGGAAGAGACATACTATTTTATTGTTAAAATGGACAAATGTGTGGTTTGGTGTCCAAGGAAAACCAACTCTACTTGAAAGCAGCAGAGGTTTCTGGCCGAGCCCAAGGCTCCCCGGAGTGTGAGAATATGCATCTGTCTTTCTGCCTGGCAAAATTAAAGGGACCCAGGGCTCACAGAGAGGAACCATAGTGGGAGTCTGGTTGGTCCTAGGAGCCTTTCAAGTCCCAAATGTTACCTCTCAGGCTTGTGTTAGGGTGTCATTGGATCCCTCACACAGAAGCCTTAGGAGGGGTGGTTGTGCTTCCTGGCCTCACCGTTGCCCTTGCCTCCCCAGGGGCGTGGGCTGCATTCTCTATGAGATGGCCACCGGGAAGCCCCTCTTCCCAGGCTCCACCGTCAAGGAGGAGTTACACCTCATCTTCCGTCTCCTGGGTTAGTTTCCGTCTTACCCTCCACCTGGCCACCAGGGGGCGCCAGAACTCTGTCCACCCAGGAGCACGGAGGACTGGGCAGGGTGGGGACCAGCTAGCATTGGCTACTCCTTTGGTGTCTCCTTCAATGTTGCACCCTCACCATATTGGCCTCAGCCCTCCACTCATACTTCCTACCGGTCCTATGTCTCCAGGGACTCCTACAGAAGAGACGTGGCCGGGTGTGACGTCCCTCTCCGAGTTTCGAGCCTATAACTTCCCCCGGTACCTGCCGCAGCCGCTGCTCAGCCACGCTCCCAGGTAGTCCCTTGCCAGGCCCCGGCTCCCCATTGTGATCTCCCTCCCAGAGGTTCAGGTCCCCAGCCTGCCCCTGGCTGCGCTTGTGCCAGCGCCTCCTCCTTGCAGGTTGGATACTGACGGCATCAACCTCCTGACCAGCCTCCTCCTGGTGAGTTTCCGCCCATCCTACCCAGGGACAGACAACCAAAGACAGCCAGGTTGGTAGCTCAGATACCACCTGTGACTCCAAAGTCCGACACTAGTCTCTGTGCTTGGCCCCCAAGGCCTGCTTGGGCATTTCCTGAGGATGGGAGGCTCAGTTTTCTCAACTGCATGACAGATATCAGTTCATCCTTTAGAAGATGCTGGGGATACACTGAGATTACGGGGATGGCGCAGCGCCTACCTGGGAGCAAGCCCAGGATAAAGGATAGTTGATTGGGAATAATAGCGCCGATACTCACTCAGGTGATGGTTGTCATGGCCTTCTCAAGTATGCCCATCCCAAGAAGCAGTCACTCCCTGATGAAGCACCATGTCAGGTTTTCTCTGGTGTCTGAACCCTGGTATCCTAACTGAGGCTGCCTGGTTTGGGTCAGATGGGAGCTTCTCTAACTTAGCATGGGAGTCCCATTTTCTAGAAGGTTCTCCTGCAGGACCCAAGAGCCTACCCTGTGCCTTTCAGTACGAATCCAAGAGTCGCATGTCAGCAGAGGCGGCCCTGAATCATCCCTATTTCTTGTCTCTGGGAGAACGTGTACACCAGCTTGATGACAGTGAGTGTCCGAGGGCTCAGGGCCAGCCAGGACAAGGGCAGGGGGCAGTGGACACGGGTGGGGCTATAGCAGAGGCTGGATCCTTGGGTCCAGGTGAGTGGTGTTGGACACATGGCTTCCCCTTCGCAGTTCTCATTTGGAGAACTGAGTCTGGACTAGAGGATGCCTCGGCTCTGTGGATTTAGTGGAAGTGGGGTACAGGAGCAAGCAGAGTGGCTCCACCCAGCCCTTCCCCACCCTCTTCTCTTGTCCAGCCGCCTCCATCTTCTCCCTGAAAGAGATCCAGCTCCAAAAGGACCCAGGCTATCGTGGCCTGGCCTTCCAGCACCCAGGTAGGGTCACATGCTCTCCCTATCCCTTTGTTAGAAGTAGCCAAGTAGGCCACCTTTTCCCAGAGGGTGGGATGCTCCTTTAAGAAAGAGATGGGCTCAGCAGTCTACCCTTGGGATGGGGAGTCAACACCCTCATACACATACCTTATGGGAGGTTCCTCCCTCACCCACCCCCACCCAGATGGAATCCTGCCTTTTACAGTAGCCCTGGCAAGGGTGCGCCCTGTGCCTGGTGTGTTCTCTGTGAAGACCCTGAGCTCCTGGCCAGTCTGAACTTTGTCCTTAGCGCAGCCCATGGCTTTGGACTGACAGTGGTTCCCATGCATTGTCTCATACAATCTTTAAAACACCCTGTGGGGCTGGCACTCCAAATGTTCTCCACGGCAGTAAACCGAGGCCCCTGGAAGTTAAGGCACAGTTCCACACAGCTCACGAGCAACAGAGACGAGACCTGAATCCCAGGGCCTGCCCTTGCTCACTGGATCGGAGCTTGTGAAGGGCAAGTACCCCTTTGATCCCCATCCTCTTCCCCTCTTCCTTCGTTCTCCAGGGCGAGGGAAGAGCCGGCGGCAGAGCATCTTCTGAGCTACGTCCACCCTGCTGCAACTCAAGGGGCGAGAGGCCACACGGAACATGGATTCAGGAAGTATGGGGCCTGTGTGGCCATCGAGGGCTGAGCAATGAACGCCTGTGGCCAGTCTGGAGGACCATTTGGCAGCCCTGGTGATAGCAGTCGCTTCCTTTCCTTGCTTGCCACACACCTCTGGGATGGCCTCTACCTGGACACCAACCCCTTTGTCGTCCACTCTGGGATGGGGCATGAGCTACTTCCCTGAGAGGAAGGGAGGAGTGAGGAGGGACCTGGGACCCCTTCCCGGCGGAGGTGCAGGGGGAATCTGGGGACCCTGGGCTTGCCTGGCTCATCGGCTCCACAGACCCCTTTCTGATCCTCTGGACACTCGCTTTACCTTCTTCTCCTCTGAGAACAAGGAATAGTCCAGGAACGAGGCACTGGGACCCTGGAATTGTGCCAATGTGAGTGCAAACCCCACCCAAAGGCGGACCTCCCTGGAGCATCAAAAACAAACCAGTATCCCCTCTTGTCACCATCCCCAACATGCTATGGCCCCCTCCTTGCCAGAAGCCCTTGTACCCTCTGGCTTGAACCAAGGCTAAAAAGCCCCAGCATGCTGCCCACGTCCAGCTGCATCTGGGGGGGATCTGGGACTGACTCCTGGCTGTACTCCTGCCACCTCAGCCATTCCCCTGCCCATCCCTCAGTCTGGAAAGGGTTGCCTTAAG
This sequence comes from Onychomys torridus, assembly GCF_903995425.1. Classification (NCBI taxonomy): domain Eukaryota; kingdom Metazoa; phylum Chordata; class Mammalia; order Rodentia; family Cricetidae; genus Onychomys; species Onychomys torridus. The sequence goes on from NC_050453.1 coordinate 61,267,403, forward strand.
CAGGCAGGTGGTAGCGTGTACACAGTTCTTGGAGCCCTGACGTAGCACCTCTGTCCTTTCCTTCCTAAGCCACTCCCCCACACGGGTGTTATCAGCCCTGAGGGATGATAAGTCGACCCCGTCTCAGGGTCCTTAGGCTGGCACCCAGATACGAAGGGTTACCCTGACACTGGTACCAAGGTGGCCTTGGCTCTTTGAGGCTGGTGCCGCCTCTCCCCCACCCCCCACCTCCTTCTTAGCGCTGTCTGCCTGACCCTGGCACCAGCCTCCAGAGAGGAAGGGGTGCTGCTGGCATTACAGCCTAACCTGGAGAAGGCACCCTTCCTCAGCACCCATCTCACGTTCCAGGGTCTCCCCAACACTTGGCTGAACTTGAAGGGCCAAGGCCAAGGGGAGGTCGAGCCCGTGTTTTCTCCACAGGCCCCACACCCATCCCAGCCCCTTGGAGCCTGGGTTCCCCCCAAACCCCCTTCCCCACTGACTGTGAATGTCCTGTGACACAGAGCAAAGACAGAGAATATATTTAATTCATGTTGTACAGAAAGCAGTGAGCAGTCTCGTTCAGAAAAGGCAAATAATAGAACCATACCAAAGATAGAGGAGCTAAAGACTCAAGTGTCTGGGCTTGCCTGTACATACATACAAACCAGTGAAGAGAGTCTGGTCTGTGTACATCTCTGAACCTGCCCTGGGCTGGGGGGAAGGAGGATTTTGTAGCAGGATTACCTTCCCTGCTACATTTGAGGCCATTTCAACTCTGGTAAAGCACCCCAAAGGTCATGGGTGAAGCAGAAAATGCATAGGTCTGGGCATTGGTGTTCTGTGTCCTGACCTTGGCCCACGGTGTGTCTATGAGGTGGGACCAGTGAGGATAGCCCAGAGAGAACCCTGAGGAGGGACATGGGGTCTGGCTTCCATGGATCACTGTGCTTTGCCAACACCTCGTGGCTCCTTGGCTTCTTGAGATAGAAGGGTACAAAGATTTAAAAAGATAAAAAGAGAATTGGGCCAGGGGTAGTGATGGACACCTTTAACCCCAGCACCGAGGGAGCAGAGACAGGTGGCTCTCTCTCTCTCTCTCTCTCTCTCTCTCTCTCTCTCTCTCTCTCTCTCTCTCTCTCGTGTGTGTGTGTGTGTGTGTGTGTGTGTGTGAGAGAGAGAGAGAGAGAGAGAGAGAGAGAGAGAGAGAGAGAGAGAGAGAGAATGTGTGTGGTGAGTTGGTACTGAGGTAGCCACGGCCAGGGCAGTGGCAAGCTCAGACCTTGCTAGTTCTTGAACCCGCTTCCTGCTGCTCTCAAATGCCTCCCTCAGATCTGGCCCTCCTTCCTGTCACACAGATCTTAAGTGCTGAGAACCCAGCTGTTTTCTAATCCACTGCTCAAATCTGCTCCAAGACCATGCAGGATGCCAAGCCCTAAGGCAGGCCTCCTGATCTTTCTGTGTCTTTGAACTTGAGGGGGCTCCCACTTCCTCGCCAAAGCCATGGAAGTTGGGGTAGGCCAGGACTTGGTCCTTGGCCCCACACCATCACTAGTCCCCATCAAAGCATCCAAGTGCAGAACTTCTCGGGCAATAATTAGCGCTTCCTAAAGGGAAAGGCCAGACAATACACAGGCTGAGATCCAGGGAGAAGATGCCCAGAAAAGCTGCCTTCCCTGTGCCCACCTCCAATGCTTGGGTCCATCTCACCGAATCTCCACCACATCCTTCCTCCCTGATCGCACATGCAAACACTGGAGTTCCAGGGATGAAGTGACTGGCCTCAGGTCACATAAATTAGAATCCCAAGTCTGTTAGGACCTAGGGGTGTGGCTCTGTGGTAGAGGCTCTGCCTACCATGTACAAGGTCCCTGCGTTCTAGGGGCCCCAAGTTCCATCCTCAGCACCAGGAAAAACAAAATCAGCAAAACTCGAATTCCAGAACTCCAGGTCTGTGCGCAGGCCAACCCTCCTTGGTCTTTAAGGAGGGGAGAGGAGAGAGAAAGGGATCATGTAAACAGAGAGACCTAGGAGCAGGAAGCAGTACAAGGAAGGACCTAGGAAGATGCAGCTTCCTGGAGCAGCAGCGCTGTGGAGGCCAACATTTATCGCGCTGTGGAGGCCAACATTTATCGCCCTGTGGGCCCGCCATGAGCAGAAGCCCCTGCGTCTTCCCGAGCCGTCCTATGCATCTGTCCCTGTGCTGTGGCTGTGGTTGTGGAGATACAGGGAGGGGTGTCTGGGTCGAGGAACTTTCGCCCTAGAAAGCCGAAATGCTGGGGGATGGGAGCTCGATCCTGCAGGTCAGGCTTACTGCAGGTTTGCATGTACCGGGAGAGATGCTGGCTCTGGAGAGGAAGGCTGCATACAGGAGCGAGGCAAGGCTGAGTGACTAGCTCTGAGCTGTCAGGGCTGGTGGGCTCCAGGAGCCATGGCTAATGCCCTAGGGACCGAGCTCAGCCCCAGACCCTGGAGCCCTGTTTCCTGGGTATCCAGAAGTCATTTCCTGATGATGTGCAACTCTCCTAAACAGAAGCCTTTCTGCTGGTGTCCCTGGTGAATCATTGTCCCCTCTGGCATCACGTTTACCGTCCTCATTCCTAGGCCAGGAATGCCCAGGGCCCCATCCGACCTTCTCTCCCCCATGCCCACTTAACAGCTGCTGTCAGTAGGTCCCATTTGTTGATGGCTACAGAGCAGGGCTGCCGCTCCCACTGATGGGACCTAGGGTTGGCTCTCCCCTGCCCCACTCTTCCGGGTACCACAGGCCTCTCCTTCAGAATCCATCCCTAGACCCTGTCAGCCTTCTAAACCAGCTCCTTGGGTGTGATGACTCCTCACAGACTCACGTCTGTGAGACTCATGTCTCTGTACTCACAGCCGCACAAAAGGCAGCGCCACAGGAAGGTTCTGGAAGATGGGCGGGGGCTTCTACACCTTGCTCTGCTTCTGGTATGAGACTCCACAACACCCTTTGAACCCTCTGGATGCAGTATAGGCATTGGTCACAGCTTCCACGCCCTGGCCCTGAGCTGGGCACCAGGACAGGCACCAGGTGCAAGATATCCCTCCTCGATTCCGATAGCTCAGACCTGCAGGTTAAGCTGGCCTTTCTTCAGACAGATTTCTGTGTGCCAGGCGGTGTGCTTGGCTCTGGGGATAGAGCAGTTGAGCAAGCAGGGAAATGAGCTTTGTCCAGCTGGGCACTGGCCAGAAGTCCAATGAGGGAAGCTGGAGCAGCAGCAGGAGATGTGAGGGCTGGCATGCTGGTGAGGTCAAAGGTCTCTGATGGGGGCGGGGGGGGGGAACGGTAAGGGGGGAAGCTGGGTGGACAGCCAGGGAGAATAGTCTAGCAGAAGTCCTGAAGAGCATGTGCTCCAGACTGAGCAAGACACACAGGCTGAAGCGGAACCAGCCCACCAGTGGCCAGAAGTCACTGTCCCCTGCTCTATCAAGTGTCCCTACCTTCACTCATCCCTCCCCGGGTTCCCGGGCCCACTGCCCCTCATCAACGTAAAAGGGCAGCAGGTCCTGTTCCTGTCCCAGCTGCTGTAACGCTGGCTGGTGGCACTGCTGATGGTCAGTGGCTCGCTCCAGATGAGTGTGCTGACTCTCCTCAGACGGACCGGCCAGCGTGCACTAGCACAGCCACGTGATGGACGTGACACCCCCAGCCACCTCCCTCCTTATCAGATGCTTGCTCTTGCCCCACTGTGGGCTTCTTTCTCGCTCTGGGCTGCTAGGTCCTACCCAGTCAGTGACTGTAGCACTCATGCCCTGACTTAGTTTCTTCTCCTGTTACTGTGATAAAATATGCTGACAGAGCTAACTCCAGGGAAAAACAGGTTCAGCGACACTGTCCGTCATGGCAGGAAGGCCAAGGCCAATGGAGCTCGAAGCAGCTGGTCACGTGGCACCCACACTCAGGAAGCAGAGTGATGAGTGCTTGTGTGTGTCTCACTTTCTCTTTCTTAGGCCTCCCAGCACCCAAGCCCACTTTTAGGATGGCTCTCTCTCCTGCACTAACCTATCAGTCAGAGGCATGCCCAGAGGCTGACTAACCTATCACATGTGTGCCTGGAGGTCTGCCTCCCATGCAGTTCTAGATCATGCCAGGCTGACAGACACACCACTTAAATCATAACCTTCCATAATCTCATGACTTTTATAATACAAAAAAACCCTCCACCATTTAATTCAACTTCAAAAGCCCTCCAGTCTTTAATAATTTTAACACTTTTTAAAAGTCCAAAGTTCAAGTCTCATCTGAAGCTCAAAGCAATCTCTTCCATGTGAGTTCTTACAAAACAAGAAATAAGTTACATACCTCTAATACCTAATGGCCCAGAGTCAGCATGCCTATCCAGAAAGGGAGGAACCCGGGCACAGCAAGATGATCGGAACAGCTACCCAAACTCAAACCCAAACACTAAATCCTGTAGCTCCATGTCTGGCACTTGGGGCTCCTAATGAAATCAGCTGGGCTCCTAAAGGATTGGGTAGCCCTTCACTCCTCCATCTCTCTCTACACATAGGTTTCCTCAGCAGACAGCCCACATTTCACACATTTCCAGTAGCCTGTGATCTCCACAGCAACTCAGGCTTCACAATTTCACACAGTTGACTAGCAGGAACTTTGACTCCGCCACATATCTCCTGGCCATGGCTGCTCTCTGTAACAATGGAGCAAGATCCCACAGCTCCCTCAATCTTGTACCTTCTGTACGTGAGGGGCACAGTGAAGAAACTGCTGACGTGACCATTCCATGATGTGGTTAAGATTTTGATTGTAAATTAAAAAAAAAAAAAAAAAAAGGGAAGATGTCCAGAGGCATCTGAAGAAATCAGAGCAGAGAAAGACGTAGACTGAACGTGGCCTGCAGACTGGACACGGCCCAGAGCCAGGGAAGTGGGAGAGAGCAGTGGAGATGGTGAGGTAGCAAGAGATAGAGGCTAGAGCATAGTGAGAGAGATAGAGAACTAGATAGATCGATAGATAGATAGATCGATTGATAGATAGATCGATCATATCGATAGATGGATAGAAGAGATAGATAGGTAGATAGGTAGATAGATAGATAGGTAGATAGATAGATAGATAGATAGATAGATAGATAGGATAGTGGGATAGTGAGACTAACAAGAGCAGAGGCCAGCAAGGCTATATGGCTAGGGGTAGAGAAGCCCGTGGGCTGGAGGGAGGTTAGGAGAGGGGAGGAGGTGAGACGCGCTGGGATGCTAGCACCGACTTTGAAATGTGTAGCCGCAACTTGTGATTCTGAGGGAGCCTGGAGGTCAGCATGAGCTTTGATATTCTGAAAGGTGCCACAGGTGGCCATATATATGTTCCTTACACCAGGGGTAAGAGAAATGCTTCCTTTTGGCAGATGGGAACTGGTTTCACAAGTTTCTGAGAAATTTTGGCTTTTATCTAACTGCCAGAGGTCCTATGGTCCATCTTGAGCTCATTTCTGGATATATGGACTGCCTTTTGGGGTTTGCTCTGGAATTGGCACCTTTCATGCCTGCAAAAGCTGTACCACGTGGATAATGCTACTAAGCCCGGCCATCCGCTCAGGATGGAACCTCTGACACCTCTCTCATCGTCCCAGCGCAGTACAGAAGGCTGCCCTGCAGTGGTGCTGACCTCGATGACATCTGCTTCGCCAGCGCCAGCCTGAGAGCTCTTCTATCTATCTTGAGATGTTCTCTGCCAAACAGATCGGTCCGTTATCTTTAAATCCAATTCCGCTCACATTTTCATGCCACAGGAAGAAGGACACCAGATTCTGGGTCCTAATATTGAACGACTCTCAGCTGCGCTGATACAGTCTTTGTTGTCGTGTCCCCCCTGCCCCGCCCCCCAACCAAACCACAGGAGCCAGGACTCCATGGCCAGTGTTTCTGGCGCCATTCATGTCTTCCAAGCTCTGACAAGAATGACCCATAAGCTCTGCTTCCTCCATGCTAGGGCCTTTCAGCTAAACTCTGAGACTGTTCCACACTCCTCCAACAAACCAGTTCCAAAGGCTTAAGAACCACGTGGTCAGGCTCCTCACAGCAGGGACAGTCTTCTGTCCATTCCCATTGCCATGATAAGATACACACAAGCACACACACCCCCATCTCACACATAGTAGTAATAATAATAAGTACTTGTTTAAAGTACCCTAACAAAGGAAAACCAATGAAGAAAGGATTTATTTCAGCTCATAGTTCAAGGACCAGTCCAACATGGCAGAAGTCACATCTCATCCAACTACAGTCACGATGCAGAGGGTGACGAGGGCTTTTGCTCGGCTTGCTGACTCCACACACAGGCCTCCTCTTCCCCCAGCAGCTCCCTAGTCCCTGATTCTCTATCACCACTCCCCGTTGCCTGCCAGGCTGTCCTCAGTACCACGGGTAAATGTGACTTTGCCTACTCTCAAGAGCCAGAAGAGGGCAATAATCCCCTGGAACTAGAGCTGCCATCTCGGAATGGAACCTGGAGCCTACGGAAGGACAGCCAGTGATCTTAACCACTGAACTATATTGCCAGCCCTGGGTGTTTGTTTTCCCAGAGCTTTAAATGTGTCTAAAGTAAACATAGGAAGAGAGTTCACAACAAAAAGCATTGGCTCACAGGCTACTCAGTGCAGTCTGGCTACCTGCTGAGGGCGGGAATGCCCATCCCTAACAGCATTCAAGCAGACTGGGGGACTGGTGAGGAGATGGACAATTTGGGGGACACCTCTGACTCCGACAGCTCACAACAGGTTCCTGAGGAAGGCAGCCAGATCCACCTCTGGTCTGATTCTGTCCCCCACCCACCCCACCCCACTTTGTTTTTGAGACAGAGTCTCACCATGTAGCCTTGGCTGGCCTTGAACTCATAGAGATCCATCCCGCAGCTCAAGAGGCTGAGGGATGTACTGAGGTCAAGAGTGTGCACCACCATGCCTGGCCTGACGCTGTGCCTTAAACTTCTCCCATTTGCTACACAGGGTAGCCAGGTATAACTGGCTAGTTCGACAGTTTCTAGGATTTCTCTAGTAAGACCCTGGGAAGGAATATGACTGGGGAGCTTTCTCTGCTTGTGAAAAGTTCCTCCTCTCTGGACTTCAGGATGCAGCCAGCTGTTGGCTTTCAACCAGCTGCCCTTTGAGGACCACGGATTAATCTGAGGTTCTGGGATCCCTGAAGCCAGCGTGTATGAGAGCAGGAGGCTGCCAGGGAGGAGCGAGAAGGGAGGCAGACCTGCTCTTTCTTCCTGCCTCAGGCAGACATCCTCAAGTGGCCACCTTCAGTCACCTGCCATTGCTGACAGAATCCAGTGGCCAGAGACCCAGCCAGTCTGGATCTGCCAGCAACAGGCCGGCGCCTCCTACATGCTCGAATGACAGAGCTCACACACATCCACCTGCCTCTGCCGCCTCAGTGCTGGATTAAAGGCGTGTGCCCCAACACCTGCTCAAAATCATTTTTATTAAAACGAGAGTGTTGGAAGTCTTTCTAGAGCCCAGCGTGGTAACACTAGAAGTTAAATAAATAAGCACAGGGATCTTTCCTTAGTCCGATCAAGGAGGAGGCAACTGTTTCAGAAATGACAAGTACGGCTCCAGGTGGGCGTTGCATCTGCGTTTCACAGACTTGAGCAGACGTCGTCGACAGGGGAAGCCGCTGTTGGAGGAGCCCGCAACAGTGCCCCGTAGCCGCCGCCGCCGCAGGTGTTTCCAGTCTCCTGAACTGAGTAGGACTTGCACCTCTAGGCTCAAAGGTGTCCGAAAGTCTCAATGGATTGCCATAAACAGGAAGCATCTGCTATACCGGGAACCTGTTGGAACCCACCTACCCTGCCAGGCCCCACTCCCCAAGCAGCATCCTGAGGCCCATCTACCCTGTCAGGCCCCCCTCTCTGAGCAGCATGCTGGGGCCCCACACAGGAACCCACCTGCTCTGCCAAGCCCCGCCCCTAGGGGCCCCACTCCCTTGAGCTCAGCCTCTTTAGACTGTCAATGTGTTTTCTTGTTCCCCACTCTATGCCCGCAGGTGTTCCTAGTCACAGAGAGGCTCTGGGGAGCTTCAGCACATGCTGCCGGCTGGCCTGTTAGCATCAGTAAGGGGCTGTGCCTACTCCTCAGCCAGGCGCCCTTGTCCTGCTCTCTTCTGCACGCTCTGCAGTCTCACTAATCGATGGCCCACGTACTTCCTCAAGCCTTTGCACCTCTCGCCTGGATGCCCTTCCTACCCCCTGCAGCATTTCTATCCCAGTTACGACGCAGTGAGCCTTGGTCAGGCCCCTTGCATGTGCTAGGACTCAGTGCACCCATCCCTATCATGAAAATGGGCCCTAGATGCCTGATTGTCCCGGAAGTGCTGGGGATGGAACCCAGGTCCTACGCATAATGAGCGTGTGCTCTACCACTAATGTACAACCCTGGTTCATGAAAATGGGCTCCAGATGCTTTTAGAATATCCCCCCTGTCTTGAATAGCTTGCCGACCTATCCCTACACTGGGCATGAACCCAGGATTTGCACATGCTAGACAAGTATTCTACTACTGAGCTGCATTGCCAGCCCCACTTTAATGCTTTTAACTTAATTTTTAATTAGTATGTAAAGTAACAGATTTCCTTATGACATATTCTTTTCGTGTGTGTGTGTGTGTGTGTGTGTGTGTGTGTGTGTGTATGTATGTACAGGTATTTGTTTGTGTATGGCACACATGTGTTTACCAGATATCAACATCGCCTTTGTCTCAATTGCTTTCACCTTGTTTTTTGAAGCAGGGTCTCTCACTGGATGTGGAGCTCTATAATTGGTTGTACTAGCTGGCTAATAAACTAGGGATGAGGTTCTGCCTGTGGGTGTGTGTGTCCCTTACCTGCTACGCACCCCACCCAGTGCTGATCCTGGCTTTTTACCTGAGTGGAGGAACCCAACTCGGGCCTTCAGGCTTATGCCATAGGCAGCTTACTGACTGGGCCACCTCTCAAGCCCCTACAGCACTTTCTTTTTAAGATTACTTTTGTTTCATGTACCTGGATGTCTGTGTAACATGTGCATGCAGTTCCTGCAGAGACCAGAAGAGGGCACCAGATCCCCTGGAACTGGAGTTAGAGACAGCTGGGAGCGGCCATGTGGGTGCTGGGGATTGAACCCAGGTCCTCTGGAGGAGCAGCCAGTGCTCTTCCAGCCGTCTCTTCACCCCCAGCCCCATGGCATTTTCATACATGATTTGTTTCGGATGCCCCCTCACTTCCTCTCTCCACCTCCCGGCTTATACCATTGCAACCCCAGAATCCCCCTTCCCACTTTTACACCATAATCTTCTATGACTCTCCTAGTACCTATGTGGCAGCTCTAGTTCCAGGGGATTATTGCCCTCTTCTGGCTTCCACAAGCACCTGACATGTAAGTGCTGCACAGACATACGTGTAGTAAAACACTCAAACACATAAAATAAAATTTAAATTAAAACACTCAGATAAAGTCATCTCTCTTTTAGTTTTGTTGTTGTTGTTTGGGGTGGGGTGTTGGTTTTTTGAGACAAGGTTTCTCTGTGTAGCCCTGGCTATCCTGGAATTTGCCTTATAGACCAGGCTGGCCTCGAACTCACAGAGATCCATCAACCTCTGCCTTCTCAGCGATGGGATTAAAGGTGTGCGTCACTACTGCTCTTCTCTAAAGTCATCTTTTGAAGCCTCACAAGATATTTTAAGGAGATTCTACTTAACACATTCTTACTGGGATCGTGTCACGGGTGAAGAACAAAAGAAAAATGAACATGATTTCCAGTTTCATTTCCAGAGCTGGGATCCCCTGGGAAGAGAGCGAGCTGGAGTTCCTGGTGGAAGGAGGGGTGGCGACATGCAGAGTGGTGGCCACAAGCCTCTACTTCATGGAGGTCTCTGTGTGTCTGGCCCTTGTGAAGACTTTGTGAAGAGCACCGTCATTAGCTGTTTCACAGAGAAGGAAATGAAGGCACAGAGCGGTCACGTGACATGCCCACAGCGACCCAGCATTGGGGATCAGAGAGGGGTCTGAAGCTGTGGTATCCCCACGTTTGCAACTCTGAACCCCAGAAGCTGGGTACTAGTAGGTCCTCCTCAAAGGAGCATCCAGGCATTACCAAAAGTTTCTTTTGCGTCAAAAGAAGAAACTCTTTGGCAATTTATTTGTATTACTTATGTGGTATGAGGGAATGGAACCCAGGGCTCTACACATGCTTACCAATGATCCTATCAATGAGCTATATACGGGCCAGGAACTTGTAGAACACTGACTAGTGGGCAATTCCTCATCCCTCAAGGACTGAAACCTCATAAGAAGAGGCAAAAACCACATCCTAAAGCCACAGGCGACAGAGCTCTTGAGAGTAGGCAAAGTCAGAGTGACATTTACCTGTGGTACTAAGGACAGCCTGGCATGCAACGGGGAGTGGTGATAGAGAATCAGGGACTAGGGAGCTGCTGGGGGAAGAGGAGGCCTGTGTGTGGAGTTTCCAGTCCAGCAGGAAGCAGGGGCAGGTGTCCTTTGCCTGGTTCTAGCTGTGTAGCCCACACCTACTAAGTCATGGGCCGACATCACTGGGAAGTGGACATGGGTGCTGAAAGGGTTGATACATCTGGGGCTTCTTAGGATTGGAGGTGGGATGGATAGAGAGGTGTAGCTATTGGCTTCTTCTTTGGGGAAGAACCTGGGTTGGGCCATTTATTTATTTTAGAGACAAGCTCTATGTCGTCCAGGCTCTGAATTTTGCCTGTGCATGTCAAGTAGCTGGCACTGTGACCTGGGCCACTGCACCCAGGCGGGTCACATTATTTGCTGAGACTGGTGTTGTCATATCGACACTCTCTCAAACAGTGGTTCTCAACCAGTGGTTGCGACCCCTTTGGGGGTCGACTGACCCTTCCACAGGGGTCGCCTCAGGCCATCAGAAAACACAGATGTTTACATTTTATGATTCATAACAGTAGCAGCAAAATTACAGTTATGGAGTAGCAACGGAATAGTTTCATGGTTGGGGGCGGGTCACCACCACATGAGGAACTATGTTAAAGCCTCCCGCTCCAACCCTTCATGGGCACTTTTAGTTTCATGACATCTGCTTATGCTCACTTCCACAAAAATATGCACAGGCAGAAAATTAGAAGAAACCGTAGAACACTTCATGAGTCTGTGTGTCACCCTTGCATGGGGCCGTGTTAATCTTCCCTGTCTCGTTCCCTTCTATGTGCTGCCTAAGTGAGCGCTTCAGTGTCTCGCGAGCTCTCTCTCTCTCTCTCTCTTTCCTGCGCGTCTCCAACTCCTCTCCACCAGGAAGCCCTCCTTGGTGTTACATCCTCCAGCAATGCTGACACCAAGGGCCATGGGACTCACTCCCTGTTACAAAGGCCACCCCAAAACACACAATTTAAACATCGCAGAACTTAGGGGACAAATAGCATTGCTAGTCCTCGATGCCAGATGATCTCGAAATTCTATATCTAGTGTGGCCTGCCCGGGTCCCCAGGGTTTCAGCACCTGTTGGTGTTCTCTTGGACTGATCTACCTGTGCTGAAGAGGGCATGCGCTCTACTTGGCTGTGCTCTTCCTCAGGAGAGCCTTTCCCCCCTGAGGCCTTGGTTAGGGTGGTAATACTGCTTGAGGATCAAGTAACTCCTTTTAAGTACTGATGCATTTCATGCACAGTAGCCCAGTTTTGCTTCAAAACCTTTCCAAGGGCGGAGAAGGCAGATGGAATGACTCCTTTCGGTGACTGGAAACATCTGGCGCACTAGCTCCCTGTACATGGTGAATTAAGCAAGCCCACCTGCTGAGCCCTGATTGCCTCAGTCATGTACTTGGGACTGTTCTGTGTACGGCTTAGGTTTTAATCCTGTCCAGTGCTGGGGCTGTGAGCAGTGCTCCCATGGCTGGCAGGGGAGACAGGCTAAGCAGCTTTGACTTCTAATCTGACTCACACATCTGCTCAGAGTGCTGTCAAGCTGGGAAAGTTTAGCTGTGCATCCAGCCTGCGCTGCCCCTTCTGGTTGCCACAGCTGGCCTCTAGCCTCAAGGCGCACCCCTCCCTCCTCTGGGAGCCCAAAGTTGGCTGAAGGGTGAGGGGTATCCCAGGGGGACGGTAGCCTATGGGCAGGCGACAGGCGGATGTTTTCTCTCCTCGACATCGTTCTGACCCCAGTCTATTGTGTGTGCCAAGAGCAGCCGACACCAAGTCTCCTGGCAGGCTCTCAGCGGAGTTGGGGAACATTTCCGGAGAGGAGTGGCCCATTATGAATGCTGAGGCTCTCAAAAGCTCGACCATTTCTTTGGGTTGGCTGGGCTACAGGAGTCTAGAAGGATAACAATGGAGACTCCGGAATCCCTGGAGGCCAGCTTCGAAGTTGATGGTTCCAAGGATCTTGACAGGCTGAGGGTTTGCCCAAGAGGTCTCCCAGGCTGGGCCTGAAGCCCATGGGGGGCTTGGGAATGGGAAGTGGAGGAGATCTGGCAGGGAGTTGGTGGCAGATAGACGCACAGCTGGGGACATCAGGAGAGCCAGAATTGCTTTGTATTTTATTCACAGTTCCTGACCCCTAACCCGAGCTGGCTCCCACCTGAGGATGGGAAAGGACCTGGTCACCTTCAAAAACTCCACTGAATCCATCCCAGAGGAAATGGGAACTCAGAATTGTTTTGGAGATCAGTGTTTGCCGGGAGATGAATGCTGTTAACTGACTCACAGCTGTTCCCCCCAGAGAAAGTATTTATGTCTGTGCCTCTCTTTATCAGGGTGTGTGTGTGTGTGTGTGTGTGTGTGTGTGTGAGAGAGAGAGAGAGAGAGAGAGAGAGAGAGAGACAGAGAGAGACAGAGAGACAGAGAGACAGAGAGACAGAGACAGAGACAGACAGAGACAGAGACAGACAGAGAGAGACAGAGAGAGACAGAGAGAGACAGAGAGAGAGATTAGTCCCTCTGTGAGGATTAGCTCACAGCAAGACCAAAAAATCTGGGAAGTATGTATTTCATATAGATGTGGAAATAGAGTCCCACAGAGGTTAAGAGTTGACTCAGACCACTTAACTAACTTTGTGGCAGAGCCGGGATTAGAACCCAAGTCTATGACACTTCAAAGTACATGTCCTAAGCAAAGTTATTCAAAGTTCCAGTGCATAAGACATAATTTGGTGCTGCCACAGCATGCAAGACTTCTGGGCTCTGTCCCCTTGCCCTGGGTGAGGGCAGAGGTCTCAGCAATGCACTTAATTCACAGGGATGATTCTGAAGTGGTTGCATCACAGGTTAAGAAACCACTTTGGGGCTCTGCTTTAGGACCTCGGCCAGGAAGCACAGCCTGGTCAGAGAACATAAGAACCCCAGATCGCTGCTAGCCTTCAGGACCTTCGCCTAGAGAGGGTGACCCAGGTCCGGAGGGCACCCATTGGTCCTCCAGGCCAGTGGGTTTTTTGTTTTTGTTTTTGTTTTGTCAATTTGACACAAACCTAGGCATATCTTGAAACAGGAAATCTCAACTGAAGAAATGCCCCCCTCACACCAGATGGACTTCCAGGAGATTGATTGACATGGGAGGATCCAGCCCGGGCAGGTTGTCTTGGGATGTATAAGAAAGCAAACTGAGCAAGCCAGTGAGTTTTCTTATGGGTTCTGCCTTGGCTCCTGCCCTGACTTCTTCCCTCAGTGCTGGCGCGTGACCTAAGATGAAATAAACCCTTTCCTCTCCGAGTTGCTTTTGGTACACCAGCACAACCCCTAATTCAGACATTCTCAGTAGAAAAATGGGACTGACCATTTCAGCACACCCCCACCCCCAAGAGAGACACCCGTACAGTAAAGATCAAGACGAAAGGGCCGCTCGCTCGCTCGCTCGTGGGGAGACTTCTGTTGTACTGACCGACCCCTGCCATGAGGGAGGGCTTTGGGGCCTGGGGACAGATTCCTCAGAACCAAGTGTGCAAGCGCTTCCTGCTTCACAGTGTCTGAGGGTGTGAAAGGAATAGACAGCCCTGGGGCCCACCTGGGGGGATGGGGGGGGTGATTCTCCTTTAAGATTTCTCCCCTACAATCCCAACACAAAGGAAGCTTGAGGACAGGAAGTGGGAATGGAATAGTTTTGGGGTCCTGAGGAACGACTATCTCCATAGACCCCAAAGCTACAGCACCCCAGTGAAGCATGCACCTGTGGATTTATTAAAAAGCCAGCGTATGACATGAGAGCTCTGTGTTCGAGTCCTGCTTGGACACTCTGAGGTTTTGGATGACTGTACCTCACTGGGCCCCAGTCCTTCACACCTCTAGGAGATAAGCTTGCCACTCATCACCATCACTGTGGCACTCTGCAAAGTAGGCGCGCAGTGGTCTCTGAGTGAACTAGAGGGCCTTCTCCCGTGTTTCAGGAAACACCACCTGAGGGATCCCAGTGGGCTCCATATGGTTCATGCCCACCTTATCCTGTTGGGGAGTTGAGAGCTGGGTATGGAGTGAGTAGTCAGGTCCCAGAATCATGACCTAGGTGCCACTGGAGCAGAGGGTCAAGTGTCAGGTTATGTTTGCAGGACTCTGAAGCAGACACCATAACCCTGGCTGGACAACTTCACGGGTTAAGGGCATAGGGCTCATATCCTCACTGGACACCTTGCTAAGTGACCACCCTGGGCCACTTAAGTCTGCCTCTCTGTACCTCAGTCTCCTGTGTGTAAAATATAATAAATATATCCACTTCCTAACCCAGACAAAGCACTCAAGACATGCTTGACACATATCATGGAATCGGTAAATATTAGTCGTGACTGCCTACTAATGGAAAGAGTTTGAATGTAGGGGAGTCGGCAATAGTCTTGAGTTTCTGCTTGTGCCCTCCCCACCTCTCAGGTTAGCCCTGGCTGCCCGTGATGGTGACAGTGCTAAGAATCAAGTTCTCAGGCTGAGCCTTCTCTTGGTAAATCTCCCTGTGACTAAGAGTCAGGAAAAGGCAGCACAGGCTGCCTTAGCAGGTATTAGCACCAGTGTCTCTTAAGCCAGGCTTCTCCTTCCTTAGGCTCAGCTCCCAGTGCTTAGGGTGGCTCATGGTAAGGGGACAGACTGGGCAGATTGTGAATCCCTGGATCTTTGCACCTGAGAAACTAGAGAAGGAATGGAATTCTTGGCCAGCTCTGTCCTGCCCGAGTCCAGGGGACAGTAACAGTCACCTTCCTCCTCAGAGGAGCGCTGTTGGGCTGGGGCCCCACTCAGGCCTTCTCGTCTGTTCTATTACCCACTGAGTTAGTGGCTGGGGAGGTTCCTGGGAGGTATATGGAAGTCTCTGGGGCAAACACGACTTAGTCTTCCAGAAGGCCGTACACCCCTGCTCTCAGGCAGGCCAGCCATTCTTCAAGAGCCCCTTCCCCTCAGCACAGGCCACAGGGAGAAGAGTGGTACCCACTGGAGGTATGAGGATACCGTCTGCTTAAAGATGCTGTGAAGGGCTTGGGTGAGGCTCAGTGGAGTGTGAAAGGACCTGCTATTCATGCTCAGAAAAAAAAGAGGGTGGGAAGGAGGGATGGGTGGAAGAAGGAGAGAAGGCAGGAGAGGGGAAGGGAGGAGAAAATGGGGAGGGAGGGAGACAGGCAGCTAGGTGTAAGTACGTGTAATCCTAGTACTTGGGAGGTGGAATCATGAGGATTAGGAGTTCAAGGTCAGCCTAGGCTACAAGAAACCCTGGAGAGAGGAAGAAAGAAGGAAAAGAAAGAGGAAAAGGCTTTCTTTGTTAAATCAATGTTTATAGGGAGGAGTGGGGTAACTCGCGGTACAGGACATGCTTCCCATACAAAAAGGTCTTAGGTTCATTCCCCTCGGCCACTAGGTAGAGTGGTCGGTGAATGCAGACTGCAGCCATATAGGGCAGATCACCAGGACTGCACCCGAGACACCAGCAGAAAGGAGCCATGGGAGTGATGTGAGGGCTTTTGAGCTAGCTCCACTCCGATGAACTCACCCATCTGCCAGGAGACGGAGGACGCCGTGGGGCCTGGCCACACGCCCACTGTGGGAACGCTCATCCTCATTCTGAGCCAGGGCCTGGCCTACCTCTGGCAGGCCAGTGACTCACACTACCTGGTCCGCACACCAGAGGAATCCAGACCAGCAGGAAGCAGGTGGCTGCCCTGTCACAGGGAGACACTGACTCTGTTAGAGGGTGGTAACATTTGAGCCAGACCCTAAGGCTGAGCGCATTTTGTGCAGAACCAGGGAGAATCTCCAAGGCCCCAAGAATTGTAA
Organism: Onychomys torridus; assembly: GCF_903995425.1. Lineage (NCBI taxonomy): Eukaryota > Metazoa > Chordata > Mammalia > Rodentia > Cricetidae > Onychomys > Onychomys torridus. The sequence continues at coordinate 61,283,626 of NC_050453.1, forward strand.
GACCTCCCTTGTGGAGAGCCTAGGAGACAGGAAAGGGAGGGCAGAGAGGCAAGCAGGGGCTCCCACTGCACGTGGTAGAGGCCCTGTTAGCAGGACAGGCCGAGGGGGTATTATCATTACCTGCTGACTGTTAGAAGCAATATATGTTCGTCCTTTAAAAAAAAAAAATGGAGCAAAACAGAAGCCTGCAGCTCACCTGGAAGAGTGAGCGGCTACTGAGCATGAAGACTTGGGTTTGACCCCCGCCGTCACACAAGTTGACATGGTGGCACAGCCCTTGGTCACACCTTAAGGTGTGGCAGAGGGATGAAGATCAGGAGAGCAATCTTTCACATAAGAAATACAAGAAAAACCTGGGATACATGAGCCTTCGTCTAAAAAACGGTTGTGGGGGGGCGGGCAAAGAAAACAAAAATGGCTATTACTCATGCGCAAAATCCCCCTAATTAAATGCTGCCAGTAAACACTTGGGTGCTTTGCTTTCACACTCTCTTATAAACATTCTTGTAGGTGGTCCTACACCTATGTACATAAAAACAGCATTAAGTGAACTTAGCGGGTTAAAGAGAAAGAGGAGGGGAGAGAGAGAGAGAGAGAGAGAGAGAGAGAGAGAGTGCATGGAGTAGTTGGCAGGGAAGGGTGAGGGAGTAGTGAAAGAATTGATGGGAGGTAATACCAGTGGATTTGATCAAAACACATTATATGTGTGTATGAAATTCTCAGTTCCAAAAGTGTACAGGGCCAGGCAGTGGTGGCGCACGCCTTTAATCCCAGCACTCGGGAGGCAGAGCCAGTCAGATCTCTGTGAGTTCAAGGTTAGCCTGGGCTACAGAGTGAGATCCAGGACAGGCTCCAAAACTACACAGAGAAACTCTGTCTTGAAAACAAAACAAAACAAGTGTACAGGGACTGGAAAGATGGCTCAGTGGTTAAGAGCACTTGCTCCTCCTCCCAGAGGAGACAGATTTAGTTCCCAGTACTCACATCAGATGGCTCACAGCCACCTGTAACTCTAGGTCCAGGAAAGCTGATAATATTGGGGTACTGCATGCACAGGGTACGCATACATATACTCAGGTACATATATACATAAAATAAACAAATAAAACTTTAAAATATATATATAAAGGGCAATGGAGAGATTTATCAGTTCATAAAAGTTGGAGGCCTGAGCCGGGAGTGGTGGCGCACGCCTTTAATCCCAGCACTCGGGAGGCAGAGGCAGGAGGATCTCTGTGAGTTCTAGGCCAGCCTGGGCTACCAAGTGAGTTCCAGGAAAGGTGCAAAGCTACACAGAGAAACCCTGTCTCAGATAAAAAAATAAATAAATAAATAAAAAATAAAAACCTTGGAGGCCTGAATTTGGACCCCTAGCACCCATGTAGAAGGCCAGCATAGTGGTACATACCTGGGAAGTCAGCCTAGCTGAGTCAGTTAGCTACAGGTTCAAGGAGAGACATGCCTCAAAAAAGACTAGGAACAACAGAGGATGGCATGCAGTCTTGACCTCTGACCTCCACACGCATGCTTACACAGCGTATCCAAAAGATGATGATGATGATGATGATGATGATGATGATGATGATTAATAATAATAATGTCGATAGTAGAAAGATGAGGAGGAGAAACAACAGCAGCAGCAGCCACTGTGTGTGTAAAGTGTACATTAAACATAAGTAAGCTCTGACCTCATCCACAAGACATCTCCTTAGACATGTGAGTTGATATTCCAAAGTCTAAAAAAGCTTAAACTTGAAACTCTTCAGGTTCCGAGCATTACCTCTAAGGCATATTCAACCTTTATTAAAATAGTTATCTGAGCTCAGAGTGTATGTAGATTAACACACAAATTGTTTAAAAATAATATACTTAGCCAAATACTGTGCTTCTAAATAGTAACTTAGGAGGGGCTGGAGGGGCGGTTCTCGGGTTAAGCGCACTGACTCCTCTTTCAGAAGACCCAGGTTCAGTTCCCCGCACCCACATGGTGACTCACAACTATCTGTAACTCCAGTTCCAGGGCATCTATATTCTCTTCTGGCCTCCTCAGGCATTGCATGCACATGATGTACAGACATACATGCAGGCAAAATACTCAGGGACACATAAAAAAAAATCAGCAACTTGGCCTCAGGATTCTCATTAGAAAAGGCCAGAACAATGCTGTTAGCATGTTATGAAAGCAGCTGTTTTAGACCAAAGCATTCAGCTGTCCAAATTACCATTCCAGCTGGGTATGGCGACACACACCTGCCATCAGCTGAGCCAGGAGGATGGAGATTTTGAGGCCAGCCAGGGACCATGTGGTGTGGATGGTCAGAAATACAAATTAAATTTTAAAAATTACCACTTATATCTGAGGGTAGAGCAACAGTCTGAGACAGACTGTCTACCCTGAAGACGGTAGGGCAAGAAAAGAACAAGGTGAAGAGCAGAGAAAAGAGGACGTCACAGAGTGGGGGTGTCTCAGCCAAAGCACAGGGCAAAAAAAAAAAAGCACTGAGCCTAAAGGCAAGCGGAAGTGTGTGTGTGTGTGTGTGTGTGTGTGTGTGTGTGTGTGTGTGTGTGTTGTGACAGACAGGTCAGGAAAGAGGGGCTCTCTCAGAGTTGGGCTTGACTAGGTGGGGCCTTTCAGAAGTAGTTAGGGCTTAGTTCTTGAGGGGGATTAATCCAATCATTGAACAATGGATTAAGAGATTATCTTAGTCACAGACACCATCAGCAAGGCAACCCTCATGAAAGAAAACATTTGATTGGAGGTTGGCTTACGGTTTCAGTGGTTAGTCCATTATCATGGCAGGGAGCATGCCGATGTGCAGGCGCATGCTGGAGCAGTAGCTGAGAGCCACATCCTGATTCGCAGGCTGAGAGCAAAACTGGCTTGGGCTTTTGAAAAGTCAAAGCCCACCGCTAGTGACACACTGCCTCCAACAAGGCCACGCCTCCTAATCTTGCTAATTCTATCAACAGCTCCACTCCCTGGTGACTAAAATATATATGAGCCTATGGGGGCTGTTCTCATTCAGACCTCCACGGGGATTAACAGGTTAACAAGACATCTGGAGATAAAGTCCCTCATAAAAGCCTGGTCGCTTGCTCTGTCTTACCACATTCTATACCAAGCTACCTGAGGACTCTGCCAATAGGGACCACAGATGCAGCCCTGACCTTGAGCCAGAACTATGAGCCAAAGCAGTTGCTTCTGTTTTATAACTCACCAGCCTAGTAGTCTGTTATTAGAAATAAAATTACGCTAAAACATTGAGGAAATGGCTGAGGTACGTACTAAAAAAGAAGAGAAAGGGACAGGAAAGAATGACGGTTTGAAACTATGAAACATTAAGGAAATGGATAATAGGCTATTAGGTGGCTCTGCAATACCCAATATTTACATATATATTCACAAAAGTGTAAACCATATACTGGATTTAATCTTCTAGAACCAATCCATTAGCAAAGCATGGAAGACCTGATTATGGTTGGACAATTAAAATACAAATATTATTTTTAAAATAAAGTACTGGGTAGGTAAGATGGCCCCATAGGTGTAGGAACTTGCCATCCATGCCTGATAGCCTGGACAGATCTCAGTGGGGTCTAGGAACCCCAAAACTGAGAACTAACTCCCAAAAGTTCTCCCTTTCTCTCTCTCTCTCTCTCTCTCTCTCTCTCTCTCTCTCTCTCTCTCTCACACACACACACACACACACACACTCTCTCTCTCTCTCTCTCTCTCTCTCTCTCTCTCTCTCTCTCTATATATATATATATATCCTTTAGGAGTGATAGTGCACATCTGTAATCCCAGAACTTAAAGGGTAGAGGCAGGAGAATCGCAAGTTTAAGGTCATCCTCAGCTACACAGTGAATTTGAGGCCAGCTTGGGCTATTAGACCCTGTCTCAGAGAGAGAGAGAGAGAGAGGTTCAAGTGTGTTGCTTGAAGCGATAAAGATAATTAACAGATTGGGGCTGGAGAAATGGCTCAGTGGTTAAGAGCACTGACTGTTCTTCCAGAGGTCCTGAGTTCAATTCCCAGCAACCACATGGTGGCTCACAACCATCTGTAATGAGATCTTCTGTATACTAAAAAAATAAATCTTTTTAAAAAGATAATTAACAGATTTGTTTTAATTTTATTTAGAGGGACTAAATAAAGACAGCTATGTAGTCACATTGGGAATGAGGCTGCTGTTTGGATGATACATGTGAGCTCAACCTTCAGTTTTCATAGTCACAAATCAAAGCAGGATACTTAAACATGAGAATCCAGGGAACGGCAGCATGGACATGCTTTGTCCCTAGAGCAGAGGTTGTTAATCTTCCTAATGCTGTGACTCTTTAATACAGTTCCTCATGTTGTGGTGACCCCAGCCATAAAATTATTTTCACTTCTACTTCATAACTATAGTTTTGCTCCTGTTATAAATCATTAATGTAAATATCTGTGTTTTCTGATGGTCTTAGGCGACCCCTGGGAAAAAGTCATTTGACGCCCCTCAAGGGGTCCCGACTAGAGTAAGCCCTGAGGACTGGGAGCAGTTGGGAAACAGAGAGGGTGGGCAGGGTGGGCAGGACTGACTTTGTGAGCTCTTCTGTGCTGATATATTTTTAACCATGTGCATACACGATGTTGATGTTAAAATGAAGGAACACTATGAGACAGAAGAGAAGGCGGTGTGTGTGTGTGTGTGTGTGTGTGTGTGTGTGTGTCTGTGTGTGTGAGAGAGAGAGAGAGAGAGAGAGAGAGAGAGAGAGAGAGAGCGAGCTTGGGGCTGTTAGCTGAGCCCAGGGGCTGGGTTCGGATGAATCACACACCACACTTGGGAAAGACCAGGTCAGGCGGAAAGGCAGCTCAGGAGGACACTAGCCAAGCAAATGCTCTGGTGAGGACACTGGGTGAGCAAATGCTCTGATTTTTACAGAGAGACAGAAGATATTTCTGGAAACTGTAGTCCAAGTGGCTCAGTATAGAATCCTGGCAGGATTCTTGTACAGATTATTAAACAGATGGTTTGGGAGTGTTGGGGGTTTATTTTTATTTATATTCTGCCTCATTCCAAAAGAGGCTTTTGCAGTAGCCTATCAAGATATGCACAGTACAACAAGAGAGAACACTTAGTGAGCCCAGGGTCTCAGAAAAGCTAAACACGTGCCTTTGATGACAACACTGAGGACTTAAGGCAGGAGCATAGCCGTGACTGCAAACGCGGCCTGGGCTACACAGGGAGAACTTGTTCAGAGAAGGGAGGGGGGAGGGAGGAGGGAGGGAGGCCAAGTGTGGAGCTGCGTTCCTACAAGCTCAACAGCTGTGAAGTAAGGGCAGCAAGATCAAATCATCCTTGGCTACGTAGTGAGTTTGAGGCCAACCTGGGCTACACGAGACCCTATTTCCAAAAGTTAAAAAAAAAAAAAAAATGAGGGCTGTAGATTCGTGCTATAACATGGAGGAAACTTGAAAACATATGCTGAGCAAGATAAACTGGGCGTTAAAAGCCGCATATTATTTGGTTCCGTTTACGTGAAATTCTCAGATCAGGGACTGGGGAGATGTTTCAGTCAGTCAAATGATTTCACCTCAAGCATGAGGACCTGAGTTCAGATCCCCAGTATGCATGTGAAAGGCCGGATGCTGTAATGCATACCTGTAATGCCAGCACTGGGGAGGAAGAGCCTGGAGGACGGATGTACTGGCCGGCCTAGCTGAATAGGAAACCCTAGGTATATTGAGAGGCTCTACCTCAGAAAATAATGTGGTGAATTACTGAGCTGAAGAATACCCCCAACATCAACCTGTGGTACACACACACACACACACACACACACACACACACACACTCCAAAACCATGCAAACCCATAGAGACAGAAAATAAGGCTAGACGGTGGAAATAGGTCACGCAATCTTGCAAATATAATAAAACTCACTACACTAGACACTTCAAAAGGCGAATTTTGTGGTAGGTGAATTATCTGACATCAAAACAAACAAACAAATAAAAACAAACAAATGAACAAACAAATCTACCACTACAATGGAGAGGTGGGAAGGGAAGAAGATAAGAAGAACTAAATTGATATGCAGCACATAGATCATAAAATCCTAGGCAAAGGACAAAGATGCTCCATGACTTTGACCGTGAGCAGTTCCTACAGGCTTGGAAGATAGCATGAGTTAAGTGATTCCCAGAATCCTTTAGTTAAACACCAACTGGTTGCTCAGGGAACCACAGCTCTCTCTGGTCCTAGTGCCCAACAGAAATCTCACTATGTGCATTCAGGACAGCCCCGGAGCTCCAGAAGTTGCACAGCTCTGTCCTGGGGACGCTCAAGTGAGACATCAATTCCAGGGGTAACTCACTGAAGACACTTAAGGAGGGCCTGAATGGCCACAAGCAGGACTCTCGACATAACTGTGCACATGGAACTTAGGTCTCTAACCCTAGCAGCAGCGGCTCCTACCAGTGGTTCTCAACCTGTGGGTCGTGACCCCTCTGGGGTTGCGTGCCCCTTTCCTAAGGGCCACCCAAGACCATTGGAAACATCAGATATTTACGTTACAATTCGTAGCAGTAGCAAAATCATAGTTATGAAGTAGCAATGAGAACAATGTAATGGTTGGGGGTCACCACCACATGAGAAACTGTTCTATTAAAGGGTTGCAGCACTGGGAATGTTGAGAACCACTAGCTCTAGACAGTGCAAAGGAGCACTGAAAGACCCCAAAAGTAACACCCAAGGGGCCTCCGCTGCCCTTCACAGTAGAAAGGGAAAGGTGATTTAGGGTCACTTACTCAGTCTTGAACACGCTCAGGTAAAGTCCTGGTGTCATACACAGCAGAGGAGCCACACTGGACCTGAGACACAGCTCTAAAAGCCACACTAGCTGTCGACAAGAATCTATTCAGAACCGGGAGAACAGCTGACAAATTCCTGCAGCTTTCGGCCACACCTGTGACTCCTTAGCCTGCAGTCACAAGAAGTCCTGATTCTGAGCACCCCCAGCTCCTCCAGAATGGCATCCGACAGGCAGGGTGAGTGTATTGCCATGATGCCATTTTGTTGTACATTCAAGTACACAGATCTCTGAGCAAAGATCTGGCTTCTTATGCCGGTGGTCTACCTATGGGATAAAAATGCCAATGTCTGTGTTCTAGTCACTAAGTGTTGTTTGTTTTGAACTACAGACTATCTGGTGTCCTCTCGAACCTTGTACATTGGAGTTGCTTAAAAAGCCACTTCACTGTTGTGAAGATCTCTAGGTGCATCAAGTCAAGGCCAGATGCCAGGTCCTGGGCTCTGTAATCAAGGCTCTAGCACAAAGCCCAAACAGTTCAGTAGCCAGATGGTCTCTCTCTCTCTCACACACACACACACACAGAGCTTTGTGTAGTTTCCTGTCAGACTGGATACTTGTCTACACCCCGCTCTGTGGTTTATAATACTTTTCCTTATTCTAGGATTAATTCAACCTCTGACCTCTCTTGAAATTGTTGTTTTTATATAAACACCAGTGAAGCAATAAAACAAGGAGCCTATAGGCTCTTACAAATACAACTTAACCCTAAGACAAGAGTAAGCTGCCCCACCCGAGGGCGCTGGAGCCAGAGAGACAATCAGCTCCCCCTCTCTGGGCCAGCTTCACCAACTGTAACACTAAAAGCCTCAGCTGAGGTGTGTGAAGGAAATGAATAAACAATGCAATGAGTCACTGGCTGCCTGAGGCTCATTAAGTCCCCTGGCCCATGTCTAATTTCACTGACAAAGCAGAGAAGGTCTGTCTGTTCCTTTTAACCTGCATCTGTTATGATTGGCTGAAGACTCCAGGCAGGCAAAGGTTAAAACTAAGGTGAGATACAGAAGCCAAAATCAGTGTGCAGATAACCAAGATGGATGCCACGGAAGACTTGTGCCAAGTGTTGCTCAAATTCCCGGTGCTTCCACCACCGTGGGAACCACTAGTCACCCACTCTGTTGTTTAATGGCTCTTATTAGTGTGGTTGGTTTGTTCGCGTGTGGTGTATATGTTTGCATGGGTTAGTGTGCACATGTGCATGTGTATGGGGGGGTGTCTGTGTGGAGGCCAGAGGTGTTTCCTTTTTGGTTTTTGGGGTTTTGGGTTTTTTGTTTGTTTGTTTGTTTGTTTGTTTGTTTGAGCTGAGGACCGAACCCAGGGCCTTGCGCTTGCTAGACAAGTGCTCTACCACTGAGCTAAATCCCCCCCCCCTTTGCTTTTTATGACAAGGCCTCACACTGTAGTCCAGGCTGGCCTAGAACTCATTGTGTTAGCCTCAAACTTGTCAGTCCCACTGCCTCTGAGTTGCAGGGATTGAAGCTGTAAGCCACAACACTCAGCCTCTCTGAGTGCTTCAAATGCTTGTAAGTTTCATGTCTTCCTGACCCCACCACTTCCAAATCAAACTAATGTTCACTGGGGGTTTGCAACGCACTTCAGACAGAGAGCTAATGCCACCAATCTTGTCCCCAGCATATCAAGCAAAAAAAAAAAAAAAATTACTGCCTCCAAGGATAGATATGGGCAATATCCATATATTAGCCAGAAATAGCCATAAAAGGCAAGAGACCTTTGCTTCTTTAAGATTAAGGAGGAAGAACTCTGAGGTGTGAATGAAGGGACAAAGTGGCTGTTCTAGTTTGCATTCTGCTTCTGTGACAAACGCCAGGACCAGAGTCAGTTTGGGGAGGACAGGGCTTATTACACCTTACAGTTTTAGAGTCCACCACTAAGGGAAACTGAGGCAAGAACTGAAGCCGAGACCATGAAGGAATGCTGTTTTCTGGCTTGCATCCTCTGGCTCGCTCAGCTTGCCTACACAGCCCAGGCCCATCTGCCTAGGGATGGCACCATCCACAGTGTGCTGGGTCCTCCTACATCCATTAGCAATGAAGAAAGTGCCCTCCAGACCTGCCCATAGGCTGATCTGGTGGAGGCAATCCCTCACTTCCCAGATGTGTAAAGTTGACAACCAAGATTAGCCATCATGAGTACCTCTGAGCTCTTAGTTCATAGTCTATGAAAGGAAGATATGTCCTCTTCCTCTCCTGTTGACAGTGTAGGTATGAAATATGCCTTTCCTAGACTCCTGCTCTGATCTTGAAGACTAACGTCTTCCAGAAGCAGGATGATGCCTTTAGGTCCTTAAAGAAATAGCCACTGGTCTGTATCTTACACAAGAAAAATCTTAAAATGTAAGGAAAGAAATGTCTTAAGATGCCATTCTCAGGCTGGAGAGATGGCTCAGTGGTTAAGAGCACTGGCTGCTCTTCCAGAGGACCCAGGGTCAATTCCCAGCACCCACATGGCAGCTCACAATTGTCTGTAACTCCAGCTCCAAGAGATTTGATAACCTTCGCACAGTCATGGATGCAGGCAAAACACCACTGCACATAAAATAAAAATAAATAGCTGAGCGGCGGTGACACACACCTTTAATCCCAGCACTCGGGAAGCAGAGGCAGGCGGATCTCTGTGAGTTCGAGGCCAGCCTGGTCTACAGAGTGAGATCCAGGACAGGCACCAAAACTACACAGAGAAACCCTGTCTTGAAAAACAAACAAACAAAAACAAAATAACAATAAAAAATCATTTTTTAAAAAAGATGCTATTCTCATTACTCACAGAAAATGTGTAGGACTCCAGGCCATCATAGCAGCCTGACAATGAGGCCTGTTATTCTGCTGATGTGGAGCAATGCTATGCCCAAGACTCTCACTCACTCAAAAAAAAAAAAAAAATGTGGTAGGGTCACACACTATAGCCCAGGCTGGCCTCAGACTTGCAGTGACCCTCCTGTCTCAGCCTTCTGAGCATTGAGCCCCCATGTCAAGCCTCCATTTTCGTTTCTGTTATTACCAAGACAAAAAGTCTCTGTCTCCTTGTGCTGCCCAACACCAACACAGGGCCACACCAAGTGACTGTAGCCAAGATCTTGAGACTCCCAGGTCATAGACAAATGTAGTTCACCCACTAAATCCTCCATGATGAAGGTGGGTCCCTACCTCACTCTGTGTTATGGACACAGCGACTGGTCATCACTGAAAGGGCAGTGAGGTGATGGAGGGGACATAGGCCCCACTGCAGCCCTAGAGTGAGCTGGGGCTTCCCATTTCTCCCGCATCCTAAAAGTGTGATCGGGACCAGAGCAGAAAGAACGGTGTGCTCTGCTCAGCATTTTCTCCCAACTTGGATGAAGAACAGTTACATCCCCCGGGCCTGTGAGGTACTGTCCTTATTCCAGAGCAGCTGGAAGGGCACTCACTAGTGTGTGGCTGACTGGCAGGGGAGAGGAGCCCTAAGCCAGACAAGGCTGGAGCTGAGACAAGGTGTTAAGGACAGTTAGGCAGAAAAGCCGAGCGCTCCCAAAGCACATGCTCTCTTGTCATCCCACGTCAACAGTCACAGATGAGCAACTAGACTCCTGAGGCCCAAGTGGCAGCCCTGAGTAGGCATGGCAAGTGTGCGGCCACCCAAACCACTACTCCACACGGGTCAAGTCCTGCACGTTGACTGAAAACATGTGCTGTACACAGATAAGGCAAGGCGGCTTGATTCCATGGTGACTCCTGAGGAGGATGAGTTAGCGGCAACCACTCAGGGCAGATCTGTAAGTTGGGACATTCTGGGAGGCAGACACGCTTCTGGGAAGGATCTAGATCTGGAGCCAGATCTGGGCTCAATACACAGCTTCAGTACTCTCCAGCTATGTGACTGTGGGCAAAGCACATAGACTTTCCTTGTCTGTGACAGGAACAAGAGCTGCCTCACAGAATCACTGTGAGGATTAAAGATCATGTTTGTGCAGTCAAGACAGTATGTGTGATATGTGTGTTCTGATTAGTTTTAACTGTCAATTTCACAACCTAGAATCACCTGGCAAGATCCTTAATGAGGCGTGATCCAGATCAGGTTGGCCTGTGGGCATGTCTTCAGAGAACAGTCTTGGTTGTTAATTGATGTGGGAAGACCCAGTCCATTGTGGGTGGTACCATTCCCTAGGCAGGAGGTCCTGAACAGTGTAAAAGAGGAGAAAGCTGGCTGAGAGCAAGCAAGCAAGCAGCATGCACGGCTCTGTTTGCGACTGTCAGGGTGCAAGCTAGGTTCCTGCGTTGGCTTCCCCACAATGAAGGACTTACAAGCCAAATAAATCCCTTCTCTCCTGAGTTGCCTTTCCTCAGAGTATATTATCACAGAAACAGAAATGAAACCAGAACATGTCATTGCTCAGAGCAAGAATATATCAAAAACTAAAGTAGATATCAAAGAGACAGGTCCTGTATTAAAGGCAATGTTTGGAGGCGTGGCTTTAGGGAAGGGGCTGGGCCATGAGGGCTTTACCTTTATCAAGGTATTCATCAATGGACAGACTCAAGATTGGAACAGACAATGGATAGGTGTTGAGCATGGAAAATGGGTCACTGGGGATGTGCCCTGGACAGACATACCCTGTTTCTAGTCACTTCCTGGCCTTATAAGGTGAGCAACTTTGCTTCTGCACAACCTTCAGCTATGATGCTCCACTCCACCTTAGGCTTAAAGCCCCAGAGCCAGCTGATCACAGACAGAGACCTCCCAAACCATGAGCCAGCTGATCACAGAGACCTCCCAAACCGTGAGCCAAAACAAAACATTTCCTCCTTTAGATTGTTCGTCTCAGGTGTTTATCACAGCAGCAAAATTACAACTAACACAAACAGCCTAATTTAAAAACTATGCAAACTGTTTATCTCAGAATGCCAATGCACACTGTAATCTGAGTACTTAGATGAGGCAGAAGGCTCATGAGTTCAAAGCCACTCTGGGGTACATAGCAAAACCTTGCTTTTTTATTTGTTTGTTAAAAAAAAAACACACACACACACAAGAAGCAAAATCAATTTCTATAAAAATACCAATGGCATACTTTAGAGATATAAAAAACATTCCTAAAAATGATATAAAACCACGAAGACACCTCCCCCTCAAAAGCCAAAGCAATCCTGAGCAAAGAATATAAAGGTAGGATCACAAGCCTGACTTCAAATTGTACAACAGAGGATATACCTTTAATACCAGCATTTGGAAGCTGAAGGATGATTATCAAGAACCTCTTTCAAGCACCAAACAAACACAAATCACAAACCCAAACAAGCTGGGCAGTGGTGGCGCATGCCTTCAATCTCAACACTTGGAGGCAGAGCCAGGTGGATCTCTGTGAGTTCGAGGCCAGCCTGGTCTACAGAGCGAGTTCCAGGACAGGCACCAAAACTACACAGAGAAACCCTGTCTTGAAAAAAAAGAACCCAAACAATATGACCTTTACATAAAAACAGGTCTGTAAGTGAAGTGTGGCAGCATACTCTTATAACCCTAGCCCCTGGGAGGTTGAGACAGGAGGATTGCTGCAAAGTCAAGATGCCTTTGGACTACACAGTAGTAAGTTCCAGGCCAGCCAGGACTACAGAGATAAATGAGACCCTGTGTCTCGAAAGAAAGAGAGAAAGAAAAATAATTTTTTAAAAGGTCACGCACAGAAAGGCAGACACTCCATGTTTTCATGTGTAAGTGGAAAGCAAAAACATGCCCTCAGGGCTACAGGTGAGGTTCAGTGGCATCATCGGTCCCCTGGGATGGCTCTCCAGCAATGCAAAAAGAAGAGCTGATGTTATAGACATTCAGAGTGGCGCCAGCCAAAAGGCTCACTCGGTAAGGACACTGCCCCAGCAGACTCTGGCGTAGGTTTGTGACATGCTGAAAGGTGGACAGGCTGTTGAAGGGGCAAACACAGGCTTTCTGGAAGTGAAGCCAGTCAGAGCCCAGCCCAGAGAGGGGAACTGATGGTACTGTGTTCCAGGGACTGCAAGGGGCTAGTGACTTGAGACCCAAGTGGACGTCCAGCTGGCTATGAGGAAAGCGTGAAGATTCAGTTTGCTACAAAGGTTTCTAGGAAGGGTTCTTAGCTGGGTCTAAGCAGCATGGGACTTGAAGGCAAAAGAGAATTAGATTTAAAAGATAAGAAAGTATCAATTGGCATATGTAGATATCAAGCCCTCACCTTAGTGCAGAGAAGCCATGGGGAGGCTGGGAGATGTTGGAGATCTCAAATCATCAATCTACTGATGCCCTGAGATAAGGGGGGTTTCCCAACTGCCCAGGGTGGTTAAACAGGTCCCACAAAACCGGGGGGAGGGGGCCAACAAAAAACAAAACCCTAACCCTTTGTGTAAATACTCCTTACCTGTCCTGTCAAATCACATGCCTAGTCACCCTGCCAGCCAGGTGGCTTTCCATATCTCCTCTCTAGATTTCCTCTGTGTGCTAAACCAGATTTTCCTAGGGAGGCTCCAGTGCAGCTTCTGGTGGCCGCTCTTCCTCTGCTGGCCCTGCAGATGGCCTCCTTCAAAGGCCAAGCTCTTTGTCTCTGCTAAGGTCAGGGAGGAAGGCTGGTGTTGCCCTGAGGACCCATTCCAATGCCTGGGCTAGGCATCTAGAAAGGCTCCCTGTGGCCCAGAGCCCTCCAATCAGGCAGTAGATAGGCCCTAAGCAGAGCCCTAAAGCAAAGCATCTGATGTATCGGTCTCCCCCACACCCTCCCTGCAGCTGGCCCTGGAGATTTGTTAAGGCAATCCCCCATTCTGAGCTAAGCCTGGCACGCTGACTGGTAATCACTTACACGCAAAGCATTTCCTTGCAGGGACATTAGCATTTTGACAGGCGAGGTTGTGCCCCACACCTTAGAGGCTTCTGTTCAGTTCACTTCAGGGGTGTGAATGGGGAGACTACTCAGAGTTAGCCTGGTGGGGGACATCATTGCTGACACTCAGGATCTCCCCCTTTCCCATCAGAACCCTGCTTTGCTATGTGTCAAAGAAAATGGTTCTTGGTGACATTTTGTCTTTAAACTGTGGAAGCTGAAACTCAGAATTGAAAGCCCAACCCCAGAGCCTACCTGGCTCTTAAAGATCTCAGCAGGAAGCCCAGAGGCCCACATGGTCTTGCCAGGCACAGTCAGAGCTCAAGAAAACTCAGCCCATGAAGACCCACAGGGTATCCATCTCCAGCACAAACCTTAGCTACAGGGCAGCCGTTGACACACATAAGGAAGGAGCCGCTTCCAAGGCACATGGGATTACAGACAAATGCCCACATTCAAACCCTGGAGCTGTGGGACAAAGTCCATCCCCCCTTCTCCTTCCTTCCTTCGTTCCTCTCTCTCCCTCTCTCTCTCTCTCTCTCTCTCTCTCTTTCTTTTTTCTTTTTGGCTGCTTGAGACAGGGTCTTGCTGGCCACCATCTCAGAGTCTCCTGACTCAGCCTCCAGAGATCTGGGATTACCACACCTGGGTGAATTTCTTAACCGCGCTGTGTCTCTGCTTCCTCGTGTATAAAACAGAGACCATTGTACCACTCTCCAGGGTTGTGGTGAAAATAAGTGGGTTGGTAGAAGAACTGAGAATAGCCCTGGCACAGGCCTTTGGCACGGCGGTTCAGGAACTACTGTTGATACTGCTATGGTTTCCTACTACTCACTGTTGCCTATTCAGAGCCCTGGTGGATAAGGAACCAAGAGAGAGGTAGGCAGCCAGGGAC
>NC_050453.1:61298232-61320732 GCF_903995425.1 Onychomys torridus
CCAAAGCATGTGCCACCACATCTGACTGTATTTTCCATTATGTTGTGTATTTAGACTTTTTAATCGATCTTGAGGAGCGTGGGAGTCCCAGGGATGGAACTCGGGTCTTCAGACTTCTCAGCAAAGGCCCGTACCTGCTGAGCCATCTCACCAGCTCCAGATTGTGTATTTAAAAGTCTGTTCTTAGGGATAGGGATGTAGCCCATTGGTAGAGTATTGCCTGACATGTGTGTGAGATCTGGATTTGATCCATAGTATCATAAAAATGGAAGACCTTGCCTGTGATTTCTTTCTTTTTAAGGGAAATGCCCCCATCCCTTACAAGCTCTAGGGAGGAATTTCAGACCACCACCACTACCCACCTCCCCACTTAATTGGGAAGCTGCGTCAATCTGCAGTCTTTTACGAAAGGGTAGGAGTGGGGTTGGCGGGAGGGGGAGAAACTGACCACATCCCTGCCACTATCCTTTCTGTTCATCACGGCTGCCAGAATCCTTAGTGTCTAAAGTCACACTGCCCAGCTTGATTTTGCTACCGTTTCTATTAGAATGGAAAAACCTTAGAAGTAAAAGGTGAAATGGTCTGATGCCCCCAGGTTATGGGGGTGTCACTGGCCTTGGGACTGTCATTATGGTTAGCAGGATCATCTCAGTGACCCTCAGGCCTGCCTGGAGCAGCACCAACATGTCCGCAGTTCAAGGTCAGTCAGCACACTCTGCCATTCCTATGGCCAGCCTGGAGCACGAGGTCACCCCTTCCACACCCTGAATACTGTCACAACCACCGCCACATCATTGCCTTGCTGTGAAGTTGGCCTGGGGCAGGTGAGATAGCTTGGTGCCAAGAACATTACGTTGATAGCTAGGCCACCTTACCATGCATGAACTGGAATAGAGCAGAGGCAGGTGTGTGTGTGCACAGAAATCCTCCTTTACCAAATATCCACGTGATGTCCCAGTGCCCAGCCTGCCTGGAAAGGGGAGGGTGTAGTCACCCCAGGTGCCAAGGAAGACAGGAGGTGAGCCAATCAGAAAGCACATTGTAGAGAGTCAAAAACACCCTGGAGAGACTTTGCACAGGAGCCGGCATTTTGTTGGTGTTTAATATGTGTGAGTATTTAAGTGTCCTGGCTGTAGACAGCCCAGCTTGGAGAGACCAGAGGACTCTGAAATTGTCTCGTTCGATCTCCCGCTGGAAAGTGGAATTCCACCCCTAGCATCCCTGCAGACAGTCTCAGCTTGAACATGCCAGAGGGGTCTTATCTGCAGGAATGGAGACTCAGTGTACTCCTCTCTAAAATGGGGAGAGTTGTGACTCCTACAGAGAGAAAATGTCAACAGTATGCAGCATAGGAGCCAGTCCCTTTGAATTCTTTTTTTTTTTTTTTTTTTTGAGGGAGGGGATGAAGAAAGTATTCTTTTGTAAGTCACTGGGCAACAGAAATCCTTTCTCTGCTGTGAGAAGCCAGTCTTTCTAGTTTGTCATTTTTTTTTTTTTTCAACACAGCCAAGGATAACCTTGAATTTCTGACCTTCCTGCTCCACCTCCTGAATGCTAGGATTGCAGGCATGCACCACCGCACCTGGTTTAAACAATGCTGGTGAACCCAAGGCTTTGTGTGTGCTAGTCTAGCACTCTGCTACTGGGACTCCACTCCCAGCAATCTCTGTGAATTTTTCTTGTCTTTTCTTTTCTTTTTCTTTTTTTTTATTTGGTAGCTTTGTGTCTTTCCTGGAACTCACTTGGTAGCCCAGGCTGGCCTCGCACAGAGACCCACCTGCCTCTGCCTCCCGAGTGTTGGGATTAAAGGCATGCGCCACTACCGCCCAGCGAATTCTTCTTATTTTCAACAGCCTCACAAACAGCCCTCCTGGTTGGGCACACTAAAGACTAGCAAAGTCCATTCATGGCCTAGCAGCAGAAGCACATCCAAAGAGCTCGCTAGAAATGCAGATTCTAGGCCCTGCTGAGTTAGAAACAGGATTAGCTGTGTCTAAGCAGGCTGCCAGGGGTGTGGCGGTGGCTGAGGTTTAGAATCAGCGCTTTAGGACACTGTCTGCTCTGCTTCCCAGGCAGCCCTTACCACTTCCTGCAGCCACCCATTTCCCACAGGTCTCCGACATATAGCCATCCGGGAGTGCTCTGATGGCCAGTGACATTTAAAAAACGATGTCCCCAGGGCTCCTAATGACTGTTGTCTCCTTTGCTGTGGAAATTCTAGTGTGTGGGTATTTTAGTGTTGTTATTTTGTTTGTTGGAACAGGATGGCCTGGATCCCAATGCTGGGGTTATAGGTATGTGCCACTACACTCTGGTTATACGGTGCTGGGGATGGTCACACACACTAAGCTGGTACTTACCAACTGAGCTACATCTCCAGCCCTGGACTTCGGTTTTGTTTTTGTTTGTGAGATGAGGTTTTGTAGGCTAGCCTCAAACTCAGGGTCCTCCTGCTCTAGCCTCCTGAGTACTAGGATTACAGGCATATAACACCACTCCTGCCTTTATTCTGGAAATTCTGGCAAGTAATTATCTCAGATCTACTCTGTTCTAAACAGGTGATACAGAGTAACTTCTTGTTTATTTGGGGGCGGGAGGGGGAATCTTGTTTTGTTTGAGGTGATTGAACCCAGAGTCTTGCACATGCTTGGCAAGCTCTCTTCCACTGAGCTACATACCTTAGCTTGTTTGCTTGTTTTTAAATGAAGTTAAATTTACATATACAAAAATGTGCATGTATTAAGAGAAATAACATGGTGAATTTTGACATACATACACATCCCTGTGACCTCTGGTCAGAACGAAGTCTAGGACAATTCTAGTGCCCATTCAAGACATGCCAGAATATCTGTTCAGAGACATCTGGGAGAGAGTACCTGGTTCCTCTGCATTGCCAAGCAACAGCCTGTTCTATGAACCTGCCCTATTTCCTCACCCCTCTGCTTTTGGTGGACATTCAGATTGTTTCCAAATAGAACCTACAACGCACAAGGTTCTTCTGAACACCCGTATGTTGTCTTTCGGTGGACAGCAGCTCTGATTCTTTCTACTATATGCCCAGAATATTCGACCTAATGAGATGCCACCATGGCTTTTCAAGGCGGCTATACTAATGTGAAGGTTGTCTGGCTTACTGGCATTCCTACTGTCCCACAGCCTTCTCAACATCTGTCGTTTGGAGTCACGTTAATGATAGCTCCTTTGCTGGGGAGCACTGGAATCTCAGGGATTGTTATTGATGTTTATTTCCCTGTGCTCAATAAGGTTCATTACTTTCTATGCTTTTTAGCTATTTGTACACCTCTTATGGAATGCTCCTTAAAGATTTCTTTTTCTTTGCAGGTGAAAAACTTCAATTTCTGTTTAAATATTGAGGCTATAAGGTATGCTATGATTTTTGTTTGTTTGGTTGGTTGGTTGGTTGGTTGGTTTTGGTTTTGGTTTTTGGAGACAGAGTTTCTCTGTGTTAACAGTTCTGGCTGTCCTGGAACTCACTTTGTAGACCAGGCTGACCTTGAACTCACTGAGATCCACCTGCCTCTGCCTCCCAAGTGCTGGGTTTAAAGGTGTGTGCCACCACCGCCCCGCATGCTGTGATATTTTAATACACACTGGCTGTGCTGCATAGTTTTTGTCTACTGGTCACAAGCTAGGGTCACCTGGGAAAAGGGAGCCTCCATCAGATTGGTCTGCAGGCAAGTGTGTGGGACATTTTCTTGACCGATGAATGATGTGAGAGGGCCCGGTCTATGGGTGGTGCCGCTCCTGGGCAGGTGGTCCCGGGTTGGATGGAAAGCTGAAGGCTGTGTATAGGGATGCATGCCTTTAACCCTAGCATTTAGGAGACAGAGGCAGACATCTAGAGGTGAGTTTGAGGCCAGCCTGGTCCCGGCCAGTGAAGCAAGCCGAGCGAACCAGGAAGCAGCGTTCTATCCAGTTCTGCTTCAATTCCCACCTCGTCTCCGGTGCTGAGTTACTGTACCATCTTCCCTTTCTCTCTCTCTCTCTCTCTCTCTCTCTCTCTCTCTCTCTCTCTCTCTCAAGTATATTTGATATTACATTGATTTACTTGTGTGTTGGGGAGGATGCTGGTGTGCGTGTGCTGGGACACACATGCAGAAGTCAGAGCACAGCTTTCCAGAGCCTCTTCTCTCGCTCTGCCACATAAGTCTAGGGGAAGGAGGAGCTCAGCATCAGGGGAGCTCAGCACCAGAGAGGCTCATGTTTAAAAAACATCTGAAAACCAGGCATAGAAGGGTAAACCTGTAGTCCCAGGCCTTGGGAGGTGGAGACAGGAGGATCAGGATTCATAGTTAGCCTTCATCACATAAGATGTTTGAGGCCAGCCTGGCCTACTTGAGAACTTGTCTCAAATAAAACAAAACAGTAGCAGAAATTCAACAGGGAGTTACCATGAATCCCACAGTTCTGCTCCTCAGTGTATGCCCAAGAGAAGTGAAAACGTTTGTCCACACCCAAATGTGTACATGGATGTTCACAACAACATTACTCATAGTGAGTAAGTGGAAATAAACTAGATTTTCATAAGTAGACGGGCCAGGCACATCAAATGTGGGGCAGGCAAGCCTATGGAGCTGTCCTACAAGGGTGTCTCATGCAGCCAAAGTGCTGGCCATGAGATGGTGAGTCGTGAGAGACCACACAGGGTATGAGACCATTCACACGGGCTGTCCAGCACAGAGGGTCTGGAGTGACAGGAAGCCTCATAATAAGGGGTAAGACTCTTACTTGGACTCTTACTGAGGCTGGAGATGGGTGTGGAGAAGCACAGGGGTGACTGCTGATGGACACAGGATTTCTCTCTGAGGTGACAGAAATATTTTAAATTTAAGCTAGACACAGCAACATATGCCCCTAATCCCAGCACTTGGGAGGGAGGTGGTAGTTAGGTGGGATGGGAGAGGGGATGCTGAGGCAGGAGGATTTTGAATTATAGGAAAACCTTGGCTATATAGTGAGACCCTATCTCACAAAGACAATAAACAAACTTTAAAATTTAAACTATGGTAATGGGTTCACGACTCACAATATGAAAACAAACAAACATTGAGTTATACACTTAAATAGTTGAATTTTATAGTATAGAAACCAAATATCGAAGTTTTAATTAAAAATTAATTTTTTTAAAAATTTAATTAAAAATTTTTTAAAAAATCACAGAATTCCGCCAGGCGGTGGTGGCGCACACCTTTAATCACAGCACTTGGGAGCAGAGCCAGGTGGATCTCTGTGAGTTTGAGGCCAGCCTGATCTACAGAGCGAGACCCAGGACAGGAACCAAAACTACACAGAGAAACCCTGTCTCGAAAAACTAAACCAAAACAAAACAAACAAAAAACTCAGAACTGATCCCATGAATTAATTCATTCGTCAGCAAATGCTTCTTGAGCCCCACTCTGTTTCAGGAATGAAGGCTCCAGACAAGGTCCCTGCTCCTCCTAAATATCATTCTGGGAGAAGGCAGAGTGTGATAGTGGAATGGGATGGGGCTAGGGAGTGGCAGAGTTGAGTTGTGGGCTACTCTCGCTAGGTTCTCAGGGTAGGGCACTTTGGGGAGGTGACATTAAGGACTGGCTCCTGAGGAACAGGTCAGGTATGTCAGGAACTGGGGGAGAGTGTCCTAGACAGACAGACCTGAGGTTTGGCTCTGGTCTAAGGTACTGTGCACATGTTCAGCACCCAGTGAGCCACTGAGGACAGGGTGCAGCCACAGCATGGGCCAGACAGGGCAGTCCTGCCTCTCCAACACGGGACCATGAACAGCTGAAACATCAGTGGCTTGAGGTGACTGAGGCGTAGGGGGCCCTTCTTGTCCCCATCAGCCTGGTTTGAGAGAAAATTGCTAACTGATCCTAGTTCCTGGAAGGAAGGGCTTTCTGCCCCTGGAGGATGATGAGGGCTGCTTCTGAGGGATGTCACCATTCTGGCCTCCATCCCTTCCCATGGGTCTTCTGTGCAAAGAGATGGTCCATTGGGGTGGGGTCCTGAGCATCCCCGCCATGGAGAGGGAGTTCTTGAGGACAATGGCAGTATCCCAGACCCTGGGGCAACTCCAGGAAACATGAAATCAGGCCTCAGCAGACCTCTTCCCCAGCTGGGGACAGAGAACAGGAGTGGGAACTGCTTGTGTAGAGCTATGAAGTCTCGCCTCTTTTCACAGCACCAGGAAGCCAAGAACAGGTGCCCCAGGCAGGGACACACCAAGGTGGTCACATGTATACCTGGCACTCAGTGTTGAGAGGGGGTTAGCAGCCTACTCAAGGTCACATAGCCCAAGTGGCCCAGCAGGCAATACCATCAGAGTCACAGCCAACCCCAGAGAGGACGCTGGCCCCTCCTTCTCGCTGCTCCCATTTACAGCTTCACGTGGAGCCATTAATAAGTAACTTGACCATTTATCAGGCTTCCTGGCATAGGTTTCTTAGGCCTTGGAGGAAAGAGACGTCTTTAACACTCACACCTGAGTTCCAGCGGAGGGCAGCTCAATGGCACTCTGCTGGATGTTTGCCTCCGTTGGGAGTCAAGACCCTGGGCTCTGTTTCCACACTCCTCTCTTCCCATCTAGACCTCAGTTTCCTGATCTTTAAAGTGAGAAGGCGTCTCGGGTTCTAGAAGAGCCGCTCCAGCTGGTTCACTGTGGGCTCCTGGGACAGGAGCGGGCTCCTGGGACATTCCTGGATCAGCCTCCCAGGATCACTCAGGAGAAAGGTGGGAAGAAGCCTAGTCGGGGCGCTGGTCCTTCTTGCTGGCACATATCCTGGGCTCCGCACTGATGTTGAGGAAGCCCAGGGCTGCAAGGAGGGGTGAGCACTGGGGAGGGAGCTGCCTGAGGCCTTGAGATGGAGCACTTGCTATCCCCAGTTAGAGTGGGGGAAACTGAGGCTCAAGAGGGGCTAGGTGGTAGTGGCTTGCCACGGGACACACATTGGGCGGTATCAGACGTGAGCCTCGAACCAAGTGTTTTGACCACACAGTCCACTGCATCTTTGATGTCAAAACCTTTTTAACATTATTACCCTGCAATCTTTGGTTACCCACAATCCTAAAAGGGGCTATTACCTCAGCCATTTAAAATGGGCAATGCATATACTTTAGTTTGGCCTTGGGAACAACGGATCCTTCTAAGGATTTCTGGAATGTCTACACACAGCCCTATAGCACCTGGAAGAGTGAGCTGCTGGCCTACTCTTTGGCCCAAGACCCAAGAACAAATGTGGGGTCGGCCTTCCAGACTCGGGTGCCTTAGACTCCAACCACAGCCCAAGTTCTGGCAGGAGACACAGGGAAGGGATTATCCACATCTGCTTCCTCCTAGCCTGGGTTCACTCATGGGGCAAATGGGCACGAGCATGAAGCCCATCTCACGGTATTCTCATGGGGATTGAAAGTCCGTACCACCGTGAACGAATTTCAGTGGCCTTTGAGCACACGGTAACGCCAGGCATTACCCAATCCTTTCCTGCCTCTCTCTGGTTTCTTCCGTCACGGCTTATTGCTCTTAGGCCCCATCCCCTCAGGATTTTGCTACAAGCCTGAGTGCTGTATTGAACTACTCCACACAAGCCTCACCCCCAGGATAGCCACTAGACACACACTAGGCGCACAGTCTACCACTGAGCCGTTCGCCCAGCTCTAGACAACTGCTTGGTTTCTTTTGTATTTTTGATCAAATGGTCTTGCTATGTAGACCAGGCTGTGCTGAACTCTCCATTTTCCTCCTTCTACCTCAGACTGCTAGGGTAACAGGCATCATCTACCTCAGAGCGCTAGGGTGGCCGGCATCTGTAATGTGCTAATTCCTCAGAGTATTGGTACTTGACCTGGTGAGTGAGGTGGTGTTAATGGGTGCAGGTACACACAGAAGTGACTCTTGCTGTCCCTGAAGCCGGTCTGCAAGAGGCTGCCTGCCTGCCTGCCTTATACAAGGAAAGAAAGTGTGGGAGGAGAGAGGATGGAAAGGAGAGGTCTGTGATTTTCATCAAGCCTGTGTGCGTAGGCATCCCCTCTGTACTGGGTCCAGAGGGAGAGGCAAATGAGACGTGGTATCATACAGCAGGACACAGACACACAAGCGAGCACCCAAGTAGGGCAGCTGGGGACTGTCAGAGCGGGGACCAAGGGAGAGCTGCATCCTGAACAGACCACCCACCTTACAGCCACCCTCTCTCCATCCTCTTCAGCCCTCCTGCCTTGAAGCACGTCTACCCCCAGGTTCTGAGTGGGAACAGACAGGGGTCATGAACAGTAATCTCAACAGATCAGCCTGGAAATGAGAAAATAACAAAATAATGAACAGCTGCTATCACAGAAGTCTTCTGATAAAGGCTCTAATCAGATGAGGTGGATGGTGTCAGCGGGGGTGGGGGTGGGTGGGAGGAGTGGGGGTTGGGATCAGAGGCAAGTGCTGGAAAAGACAATCCGCTCCACCTCTGAGGATCCCCTCTACTCTCCCAGTGCTCCGGAACCTCAGGGGTGGTCTTGACCCACCTCTCCCTTTTCAAAATCTGAGCATGTTCTTCCACAAACTCCAGGACCTTCTTGCTGCTCAAGCTCCTCCCCACAACACCGCACATTAGCCTGCAGAGTGGTCCTAAACACCCAAGCCTTTGATCCTTTCTCTGGGCCTTTGGTTATCAGGCAGAATTTACTGCCAAAAGGATCGTGAGGTCGATCTCTCATAGGGACAGCCCTCCGAATGTGGAGGGCTGTTCTGATGTCTGTCTGAACTGAGAGCTGCTCAGTAGGGATAGCCCCTGATCTCTCAGTAGGGATAGCCCCTGACCTCTGTCCGTGACGAGAGGTCACTACATTAACCAAGTTCTATTATGGCTTTGCTCCTGGCAGCTTGGCTCTGCCCGGAAACACAGCTCTTGTCAATTCCCGTGTGAAGGGCACATACATGTACCTGGTCCTACTCTTGTTCAGCTGAGGACTTCCAGACTCAGGCTCATCCTGGGTCCCCAACCCTTATCTGTAGATATACGGAGCTGTTCCCTTGAAGACGCTCAAAGTAGCCTCCCTGAGAGGGACAGGAATATTGTTTCATAGGGAATTACTTAGAGCGAATAATTTAAGGTCTTAGCAACATAAAATGATAATTGAGCTTTGTGAGTACCAGTATGGCATCTGGTGTACTCATGGCAGCCGTGAGAAGATCCCTTCCTGCTGGTAGCAGAGCAAAAGCAAGGAGGAGGAGCCTTCCAGGAAGGCTCTGAGCTCCTCTGCTGACTCCAGCTCTCCCCTGCCCAGCCTGGCCCAGTCGTTATGGGCCCTCTTCACCTCTACCCTGGCCATCTCCCTGGTATTTGCTGTCATCCCCTTCTGCCATGATGTGAAGGTGTTGGCCTCGGTCATAGCGCTGGCGGGCCTAGCCATGGGCTGCATCGACACCGTGGCCAACATGCAGCTGGTGAGGATATACCAGAAGGACTCAGCCTTCTTCCTTCAGGTGAGCTGCACAGGGGGAGGCTGGGGAGTGGGCAGAGTGCTGGGAGCTTCCCAGGCCCTCCCCAGGGATGGTGGTGACTCAGCCTGACCTGATCACTTACTGGCTAGACCATGGATCATCAGCAACCTAATACCTGGGTTCGACTTTCTTCATCTCTCCAGGGGTGATCTCTGCCTGCCTTGTTGGCCTCTCCCAGGAACCCCAGTGGTAACAGAAGTTCTCTAACAAGGGAAGGCAGTGTTACTTGAGGGCTTGATGTCCGCTCTCTCATCTCCCTCCTCCTCCTCTCCTCTTTCCTTCTAGTCGCCCAGCATATGTGGCTGTTACCAAGTACCCAATGAAGCAAGTTAAAGGAAGAGAGTTAATTTTGGCTCGAGGTTCAGGGGGATGCAGTCCGTGGTGGTAGGGAAGGAATGGTGTCAGGAGTGGTACAGTCCTGGGCACCAATCAGCAAACAGAGGGGAATGCCAGGGCTTGGATGTTTCCTTTCCCATTTCACTCAGTCTCAGCCCCCCAGCTGATGGCATGGTGTCACCCATATTTAGGTGGGTCTTCCCTCATTAGCCTCCCTGGAAATGCCTTCACAGATATCCCCAGAGGGATGTTTTCCTAGTGCCCTACATGTGTCTTAATCCAGTCAAGTTGATGAAATTGGCCACCATGACAGGCACGGCACCAATGGGAATAAAATAGGGAAGTAAGAGGGGAAGGAAGGATTGACTCCTGTCACAGGGTTACCCCAGGCATCAAGTATGGTGCCAGGGGGGTTTCTCATCAGTCTTCCTCCCAACCGTAGGGCCAGGCAGGGGGACCATGGCTGGGGCACAAGGTAAAGGTGAAGGGAGGTTGCTGCCTCTGGATGCAAGTCCTGAACCAGGCTGAGCGGTGCCCACCCCCCACCCAGGTCCTCCATTTCTTCGTGGGCTTTGGTGCTCTGCTGAGCCCCCTGATTGCTGACCCCTTCCTGTCAGAGGCCAACTGCTTACCTGCTAACAGCACAGCCAATGCCTCCTCCAGAAGCCATCTGTTCCATGCATCCAGGGTCCTGGGCCAGCATTATACAGCAACCCAGCCTTGGTCAAACCAGACGATACCCGGGCCATCCCCAAAGGATTCAACAGAGAACCACGTATCCTATGCCTTCTGGATCATGGCTCTCATCAACGTGAGTGTCACTGGTGCAGGTGGGGTAGGGAGCTGGGGGATAGTGCATGCCTCCTAGTCCAGCTTCCCAGAATCTTCAAACCCAAGAAACATGCCAGGGACAGTGGTGTACAGCCAGAGGGGAGAAGTGACCTGTAGGAATCATCTCCAAGGTCCCTCACTGTGACTCTATATTGGCAGTTCTCAAGAAAGAAAGGCAGTGGGTATGTTTACACAGTGAAAATCAGGGTCAGCTTCCAAGTTCTCTGAGGCCTTGTAGAAAACCTTATCTGTTCCTCCATGACCAAGAGGCCATGTAGAGAGTGACTTCTTCTCTGGAATCCTTCATCACTGATGGGGATCTATCTCCTCAGCCCTGCTCCTTGGGTTCCTGCTTCCTTGGAGTGAAGCCTGTCAGCTGTGGTAGAAATGGCAGAGAGGCTAGTTGGGTTCTGTAACTGTGATAAAACACCAAAAATAATTGGGGAGAAAAGGATTTATTTTGGCTTACACTTTATAATCCACCATGGAGGGAAGTCAGAGCAGGAACCAGAAGGCAGGAACTGAAGCAGAAGCCCTGGAGGAACACTGCTTGCTGCTTACTCCCCATGACTTACTCAGCTTGCTTTTTTTTTTTAGTAATTTATTTTTATTTCATGTTCCTTGGTCTTTTACCTGCATGTATGTCTGTGTGAGGGTGTCAGAACCCCTGGAACTGGAAGTGTTACAGACAGGCGTTAGCTGCCATATGGTTGCTGGGAATTGAACCTGGGTCCTCTGGAAGAGAAGCCGGTGCTCTCAACCACTGAACCATCATCTCTACAGCCCCTTCAGCTTGCTTTCTTAAACAGCCCAGGACTGTCTGCTCAGGGGCAACACTACCCACGTCAACCATAAATCGAGAAAATGCCCCACAGACATGACCTCCGGCCAACCTGATGGGTGATGGGGGCATTCTCTCAATTTAGGTTTCCTGTTTCCATGTGACTCCAGTGTGGGTCAAGTTAACAAATAACTAAACAGCATAGAGACCACTGACCCCGACCAGCTTAGCTACTCAGGTCCCTTTTGTGCACCTGGCCAAGTCAGCATTGAGTCTGGCTTCTAGAAACCTCCAGAGCTGAACAACTCAAGAGGATCCCCTGTTAGCCCAGGGGAGATTGGGGTCCCCCCTACCCACCAGGCTTGGGAGTAACTGCTTAAGCCATCTTAGTTACCAGGCCTCCCGGTTCTGACCCATCATGGACTGGAAGTGAGACTATTCCAGGTAGCCAACAGTCTGGCTGTGTGGGGATAGAGTTCCTGCGTGGGCCTTCTTGCTTTGGCCCAGGGCCTCTCTGTAGTAGGCCTACCCAGTCCTCCAGAGGCAGTTGGCTTCAGAGGAATGCCTGCACGTGGCACTGAAAGGTCCCTAAGCGCTCACCATAGTAGTCCTGGGCATGCAGAAGTGTGTCTGTCACACCTCACGGGCCTAAGGTTCTGGTAAGGAGCTAGAAAGAGGTCTAGTCTCAGCAGAGCCCTGCTCCTAAATAGCCTTCCTTCCCTAGGCTGGAGTCAGTGAGGCCCTCAGCAAGGCACTACTTTCCTTCTCTCTTGTCCCTTCTATGCCCATGGCCACTATTTTGGGTCAAGGCAGCTTTGAACCTGGGTCCTCCAATGGTTCCCTGCTTAGGGAAGGATTCATGCTATGACTCTGCGTGCAGAAAACCCTGCACGGGCCCAAGGTCTGTTCTTCTCATGAAGGTGCAGACTGGAGAGGCTGCC
Source organism: Onychomys torridus (assembly GCF_903995425.1). Lineage (NCBI taxonomy): Eukaryota > Metazoa > Chordata > Mammalia > Rodentia > Cricetidae > Onychomys > Onychomys torridus. Next base: position 61,310,609 of record NC_050453.1, read on the forward strand.
ATGTGGGAGCTGGGAATTGAACCTGGGTCCTCTTGCTACAAGATTTCTGGGAATTTCCCTGTTTGTTTGTGTCTGAACATAAAAAGCCCACCACCGGAAGGAATAGAGCAGTGAATAGACTGGCTTCCTTATGCACACGCATGCGCGCATACACACACACACACACACACACACACACACACACACACACACACACACACCTGCCTGGCATTGGCTGGTTTTCAAAGTGGCCCTGGAGTCCCTGAATGGAATTCCTGTAAAAGCGAGGTATGTTCCTGCCAGCATGCCAGCCAATCCGTCGTGAAGCCTTTCCCTTCACCCACCTCTCTAGAAAGGCCGCCTAAGTGCCAGGCCTTGAGTCCAGCTGCTTCCCCTTGGCCTTCTCCCAGGTGTTCTGCTGCTGAAGCCTCCGCGGGGGCTTCCTGTTTCTCCAGTGACTGGCGGGGCGGGCTGAGTCTCCGCAGCACGGGGACACAGGTCTCATGCCGGGCAGGCCTCCCTGTGTGGCCTCATAGCTTGGCTGTTTGAACTTGACCCTGTGTTTGCAGATTGTGAGTTGGGGTTACACTTGTGTTGCCCAGGCTGACCTTCAACTCCTGCCTTTTGAGTGGCTGGGACTCCAGGTGTGTGGCACCACACCTAACTGTGACCTTGGCTGGCTTTTGAGTGTCACCATAGGGAGATGTCAGCATGGGGTTGGGTGGCCTTTTCTCTTCCAGCTGGTGGGAGCCACCTTTCCTGGGGGTAAGGGGGCAAGGGGCCCCCTAAGAGCAGGGCACTGCCCGGTTGGGTGTCTGCTTGGCTTCCACGGCTGCCTGGTCTAGTGCTGGCTACATTTAAACACTTCTGGAACTTTTCAGTGTCTCCTTCCTAAGAAAAAGACCCAGGCTCCAACCACAGCAGGAAGGGTAGCCGTTAGACTCGACGAAGAACTTCCTGGTAGTGAAGGTGATGGGACCTGGGCAGGGACACCTGCGGGAGCCAGTGGCTGCTTCTCCAGGCAACCTCGGAAGGAGGAGGAGTTTCCTGTGTGACTAGTGAGCACCCTTGGGACTAAGTGGCCCAGTGTGAGGAGCAGAGAGCTGGGCAGGGGGAGGGGAGCAGGCAGGTACCCATGCCTGTGTTTTCTAGCTTAGTCATGAAGCTCCTAGCAGAGCTCAGTACCCTCCAAGGATATACCAGCATTCCAGCAGCCCAGAGGCAGGAAGGTGCAAGCCTGAATCAGAATGCCAGTACCAGCCGTGTGGTGGGAATGCTGCACTCTGTGTGTCTAGTTGATACCTCCCCCTGACCCCTGACCCCTGACCCCGGGTCTCTTCCAGTCCTAACAGTATGTTTGAGCCTCCTTTGTCCCATCTGGAAAACGTGATAAAAAAAAATTTTTTTTTTCTCCACCCCTCGATAGTACCAGAGTTAGAACCCGGGGGCCTTGTGCTTGGTAGACAGGCACCTGTCCACTGAGCCACGTCTACTGCCCCCTAATTGCATTTTCAAAAATTACATGATGTGTATGAGTATTCTGCCCGCGGGGACGTGTACCTGGTATGTGTCTGGTGACTGCGAAGGGCAGAAAAGGGTGTCAGATCCCGGGAACTAGAATTACAGTCAGTTGCGGGTGCTGGAGACTAAATCTATGTCCTCTGCAAGAACAGCAAGTGCTCTGAACTGCTGAGCCGTCTCTCGCGACTCCCACCCCCAGTCACACTTTATAGAACGGTGACACACAGAAATTAGAGACACTGTACTGTAGCAGTGTTGGGAATAGCACCCAGCACCCGGCCTAGGTGGCAGAGGACCCTTCTAAGTCCAGGCTTTGAAAGGCTTCCTTCCCTAACTCCTGCAAGAAATGGGTGTGGCCAAGGCCAGCAGTGCTCACACCAAGCCCAGGTGGTATCCAGGGGCCTGGCTCATAGCTTGCAAAGGCCCTGGCTCATAGCTTGCAAAGGCTCTTTGAGGTGAGGTGGGCACCTTGGACTGTGAGCCTGCCGCATGGGCCAACTGTAGCAGGCCAGGCCCTCCTGACCCTCTGCTGCCCTCAGCTCCCAGTGCCCCTGGCGATTCTGTTCCTGCTGTCCAAGGAGCGGCTGCTGACCTGCCCCCAGCGGAAGCCACTGCTCCTGTCTGCAGACGAGCTTGCACTGGAGACCCAGCCTGCTGAGAAGGAAGACACCTCCTCGCTGACCCCCAAGTTTCAGTCATACCCAGGTGCGGGCTCTTGTAATCTATTCTGGCTGCCCTAGTAACCCCACACCTGGAAGATGACCCTAGACCCCAGTGCTAACGGTCAGAAACAGTCTTTGGTCCCGGTGGTCCCATAAGGTAAGTGATGGAGCCACCTGGCCGAAAGAATGAAAAAGGAAGACTGTCTCCATCCTCTCCAGTCTCTCCTGGGTTACCTTAGGGGGAGTTAGTGGACCTCTGTGAGCCTTAGTTCCACCGGGAGTGGGCAAAGAACAGGGAGCAGTCTCTCCTCACAGGCACCTGAAAGCTAGAAGGGGTGGAGGCAGCAAGCAGCCCCAGCCGACTCTCTTAACAGGTGAGCAGAGGGGAGGGAGCAGAGGTGGACTCAGCCCTGCCCTTCTGTGCCTCCTCCAGGGCAGGAGGACCTGTTCAGCTGCTGCCAGAGGAAGAACTTCCGGGGAGCCCCGTGCTCTTTCTTTGCCATCCACATCACAGCCGCTCTGGTCCTGTTCATGACAGACGGGATGATGGTGAGCCTTCCTCCGAAGGCATCTCTACTGAGAGGCCTCGATCCTGATCCCCGAGTCTGGACCGGCAAGAGGAGAGAGAAGCCCATGGAGGTTCTGCAGGACTTCACTTACAGTGCAGTGAACCAGTGTCCTGCCGTCTCCCACAGTGCCCACAGCCCATCAGAACCAGGACTCCGTTCTGTTCCTGACAATCGTTTTTATTTTGTGCATTCTAGAAAGGGGCCTGTCTGGTGCTTGGTTTGTTCTACTTTCACTTTTATGTGGCCCAAGGTCTTTCAGTTTTAGCTGCTTTGTTTTGGCCAAGATCAAATGTAGCCTAGGCTGGCTTTGAACTCTTGGTCCTTCTCCCAAATGCACCATCCCCAGCTGTGACCCACACTGTTGAAAGCTCACAGCCCTGCTGCCCTGTGAGCGGTCACACTCAGGAACTCCGGTGCACTCGGCTTCTTGGCATGAGCCACAAATGGGCCTTCACAAGCTAATGTCATCAAGGAGCCACACTCCAGCCCAGCTGTCCATTCAGTGGGTGACTTCTGTTTAGTGCCCTTTCCAGAACTCTTCTCTGTGAGGGAAGTCTTGAATGGCTGAGTGATTGACTGTTGTAGGAGGGATACTCCTAAGAGACCGCCCTATTCACATGCTGCAGCCCACAGCAGACCTGCCTGACTTGTACCACTCTGGGGTGAATGTGGACCTGTCTCCTCTCTTTTGTAAAGTAAGAGGTTAAGAAGCCCTTTTCCGGCTGCCTTTAATCCCAGCACTTGGGAGGCAGAGGCAGGTGGATCTCTGTGAGTTCGAGGCCAGCCTTGGTCTCCAAAGCGAGTTCCAGGAAAGGCACAAAGCTACACAGAGAAACCCTGTCTCAAAAAATAATAAAGAAAGAAAGAAAGAAAGAAAGAAAGAAAGAAAGAAAGAAAGAAAGAAAGAAAGAAAGAAAAACCCTTTTCCTTCTAGCCATGCCTGTTTGCCCAAGCCCTGTGGAGATTCTCCATGGGGACCTAGTGACATTTCAGGTAGCACCCATTCTGTCCTCGGCTTGTGTGTGAGTGTACCACGAGATTTTAGCTCCCAGGGCACCTTGGGCTGAGCCACTAGGGACAAGACCAGTTGGCCTCTGCCGCCCTGCCCAGCCTGTCCCAGCTGAGGCATTGGCATGCTGAGTGAAGCTTGCTCTCTCCTCTCCCACAGGGCGCTTATTCTGCTTTTGTGTACAGCTATGCTGTGGAGAAGCCACTGTCTGTTGGACACAAGATGGCTGGTTACCTCCCCAGCCTCTTCTGGGGCTTTATCACCCTGGGCCGGCTCATCTCCATCCCTGTCTCCTCAAGAATGAGGCCAGCCACCATGGTGTTCATCAATGTGGTAAGTGGCCAAGTGGCCTCCTTTCCCTTATTAGAAACACAGACCTGTGTTTCTTCCTGGCCTTACCACTGCCCAAGACATTTGTTCAGGACTGTATTCTGCTGGAATAGTTAGGAGGTAGGAATGGAGAAGAGAGATGTTGGCAAGGGATGGAGATCAAGGAAGAGGAGCTGTGTGTAGCCTTGGAAAAGCCCCCTCTCCTCTCTGGTCCTCTGATTTTACCTCCTTAGAAGCATCAGCACCAGGGACTGTGGGTGATTACTGTGGAGTGGACAGCTGACGTCACCTGAGGGATGTAGGTCCTGCACTGCTCACAGTGCCTAGCTGTTTGGAGCCCTCTACACAGTGGGGCAAGGCTTTGGGGTCAATGCTTCTGCTCTGACTTGGGATTTGCTTTTGGCAGCTCTCTAGGAGCTTCTTAGATGGTCAGACTAGCATGCAGCCAGGCAAAGGAACCAGCTTGGCTGGGAACAGGGTCTGGGCCAAGCAATAGAGTTGTGTCCTGATGTATGTCCATGTCACCATCTATGACAAAGGACTCCAGATTGTAGAACCCCTCGGGTACATCTAGGTCAAATTTCCACTAGGCTTAGACCACTTCTGTGACATCCCTGCCAGTCTCTGTTCAAATACCTCCAGGGATTGGGAACTTACTACTTTTCTAGGAAATCCACTATAAGAAAGCACATCCCAAGGTGAAGAGATGGCTGCTCTTCTGGAGGACCCAGGTTGGATTTCTAGTACCCATATGATGGCTATAAATCCAGTTCCAGGGGATCTGACACCCTCTTCTGTCCTCCTCGGGTATTGCACACATATATGCAGGCAAAACACCCATTCACATAAAAAAAATTAAACAAACAAACAAACAAAAAACTTACAAAAGAAAGACTCCCCAGGTAGATGTGGCAGTGCACCCCTACAGTCCCAGCACTTGGGAGAAGAGACAGAAGGATTGAGTTCAAGGTCAGCCTGGGCTACATAGGGAGAACATGTCTCCAAATAAATAAACAGCAAATAAAATAAAATGCATCTGGCTGTAGTCAGGGAGATGCTTACTCTTGCAGAATAGTTGAGGGAAGGAGGGCGGGGGTTGTTGAGGGCAGAACTGGGCAGGAAGGTTACCTGATACTTTGTGGGGCAGAGTGGACAGGACTTCTCTGAGTGGAGGAGGAAGGGGACAGGGATCAAGGGCAGGCCTAGAGCGATCACAAGGATGGTTCCCTCCATCACTACAGTGACATGCTTAAGGTAATTATAAAGAGAAAGGGGTTAGTTTGGCTGTCTTGGGGTGTCCTGGTCTATGACCCAGTCTATGGGGTGCTAGATAGCAAAGTGTGGAGTAGGGTTGGGCATATTGTAAAAGGCGAAAGATTTATACAATCTGAAGAGAAACCAGAGTATGGGTTGGGCATATTGTTAATGTCATGAGCCAGCTTTGGAGAGTTGGTCTTCTCTTTCCACCTTTATGTGGAGTTCTGGGGTTTTGTGGTGGTGGGGGGTGCTTTGCCTGAATGTATGACTGAGTGTCCTTTAACCATCCAGTTCCTGATTCTCTGTTTCTGTTTGTTTTATTTTGAGACAAGGTCTTACTATGTAGCTCAGGCTGCTTCTAACTCAGAATCCTTCTGCCTCGGACTCCTAAGCTCTGGAATTACAAGTGTGTACCACCATAGCCCATTGCCTTTGTATTTTTACCACACAAAAGATGTTCTTCAAGTTGCCTCCCAGTGCGGATGGGACATGTTCATCTTCAGCCTCTGTTTCTTGATGAGTTTATCTAGGGCAGGAAGGGGAAGTCTGAATGTGACTCAAGAACACGTCACTTCTGAGACATCTTGAGGCAGAGCTAATGGGGTTCATGTGCTGGGGTCACTAGCCTCCCTCTTCCAGGGGGAGCAAAATCCCCCAAGATCTGCTGTGACCCTCCGAAGGTCTCTTCATTTCAGCCTGCCCAGTCCTTCATCTATAAATGGAGGACTGGGTTTGGGACTAGTTGTGATTTTTTGCATGATTTTGTAGATCTATGTATTTATTTTCCTAGGATAGATATACAGACACTTCCTAGGACACTGTGTGTTTTGTGGTGCTGAGGATCAAACCCAGGGCCTTGGGCACCCAGAGCAAGTGCTCTAACCATGACCTACATGCACAGCCCCAAACCCAGGGACATTTCCCCATCAAACTAGGACTTGGTGCAGAACATGAAGCTTCTTTAGAGCACAGAGCTGGGGCTGTAGCTTAGCGGTGGAGTACTTGGCAAGTGGGCTCCAAGCCCTGGGTTTGTCTCCCAGCATCTGGGGTGGGGAAACCACCCAGAAATACCAGGGAAATAGAACATGTGCTGGAAGCTCAATACTTTCAGTCTCGTGCCACCAGCCCCTTGCCAACTCCTGCTGTAAAGATGGAGGATCTAGGGCTCCTGGAGAGAGCTACTTCTGGCTCCGCGCGGAGGCACTCAGCACGAACCTGCACCTCAGGCTTCAGACTCCTCGCCTAGTTCTGCTTTCTTCCCAGATGGAGTTTGCAGAGGAATCACTCAACACTTACATAAAAACGTTTTTTATATAAAATTATTATGAGGTACATTTTCTTAAGATTTATTTATTTATTATGCATACAGAAGAGGGCACCAGATCTCATTACATATGGTTGTGAGCCACCATGTGGTTGCTAGGAATTGAACTCAGGACCTCTAGAAGAGCAGCCAGTGCTCTTAACCTCTGAGCCATCTCTCCAGTCCACATAAAGACATTTTTAAAGAGTGTAGAAACTGGGTGATTTTTAGCAAAACTCTGCCTGTGGGACACAGACCTGGCCGAGCCACAAGGATTTCTGAGCATGCGATCCGAGCTACCCAGTTGTTAGCTCCAGCCATGGGATTGAAGTGAAACCTAGGAGGCACCAAGCTGGTTGCCACAACTATTGATCCTTGAGGGTGCTTGTGTTGGATTCCCAGAGGCTGGGGACCCAATGTCCACCACCCATCCTGCTGGGTCATGGCTTTCCTCACGCTGGACCCTAGAACTTGGGTGTCAGGGAAAGAGAAGGGCACTCCACAGAAGAGCGGGGAATTAGCCCACTTCCACCAGCAGGAGGGAGAATATTGATGACCTGGGTTCATAGAAGACCCTGGGGGCCAGCAGTGCCTGCTCCCTGTGTTTACCGGGTGCTGGAGGGCGGGGGTGTGTGGTTGCAGTCGGGCTCACCCCACTGGGTAGATCCTCAACTAGGAATGTTGCAGGTATCAGTGAGACCACAGGGTGGCGCATGGGCCACACCATTCTCCTGGGGCCAGTGCCCAATGCTCCTCCCTGACTGATCTTTCCCTTCCTCCAAGATGCCCAGCCTTGTGCCCTCTCTAATTGCATCTGCCTCTGCTGTGACAGGTGGGCGTTGTGGTGACATTCCTGCTCCTGCTTATTTTCTCCTACAATGTCATCTTCCTGTTCGTGGGGACTGCAAGCCTCGGGCTGTTTCTGAGTAGCACCTTCCCCAGCATGCTGGCCTACACGGAGGACATCCTCCAGTACAAAGGTGAGTCGTGGAGGAACACAGAAGCATGCTCTCTGCAGCTGGTGGCCACCTCCTCTCCTGCTCCCAGTCTGCTGTGGCATTCTAGGTAAGAACTTTCTTTCACCAGGAAAATCAACACCCGTTGGCACGTGAGAGCAGGCATGTTTGGTCATGGGTGTAATGTCCGTGGCTTTCCGTGTGTTCTCTGTGTGTCCTCTCAGGCCACAGGGAAGTCTTGCAGCATGTGTCTATGTCCTTCTTCTTCCTAATAACGGCATGGTCCTGTTTATGGATCTACAGCTGACATTGTGGTTGTCATAGTGCCCTGTCCTTGTTTAACTTAGAAGAAAAACAATTCATATGATAGGGTGACTCAAAGAATCAAGTGTCTGTGAGTTTCTGCCTTCTGGATCCTCTAAGTGGGGTTCGACACATGGCTGAGACACATCTCAAATCAGGGAAGATTCCTTTGCACTATGATTCCAAAGCAGTCCTGGTCCTGATGGAGCCGAGGGCAGAAACAACATCAGCTAGTGTTGGCGCCCATCCTTCGAACACGCCTGTGTGCTATTGAGGACATCATGAAGAACAAGGGCCATGCCTAGGAGACACCATCCCTTCCCCCAGCTCATCCTGGCAGCAGGGGAGGCGACTCCCTGGGGGACAGAAGTACTCAGACTCTAAACTCAAGAGAGCCCATAAGGGATGAAACAATGTCCTTATGTCAGTTTTCAGAGATGAACTGACATTCCAGCATGGCGCATCTGCTGAATGACCACTGGGCTCCATCTTCCTGGCACTTCCCACGGGCAGGGCTGAAATTCAGCCTGTCTCACCATTTACTCGCTCGGCATATTTAATGGTGCTGCCCTTTGCCTCTGCCTTCGCAGGACTGGGTTTGTCTGGTTGCCCTTCAGTCCTGCCCCCTCTGACCCACTGGCTCAGCTTTGGGATCCCCTGGAGTTCTATACTGCAACCAGGGCCTGGCTCCTCTGAGTGGGATGTCAGAGTGGAGAGGTGGCCTGTTCTGACAGCACCTGGGTGGGGGGCTGTCACAGGCTACTCTCTGTGCCACTGCAGAGGTCCTGTGAGTGGCAGGCCTGCAGTCTAGCCGCACTAACTACTTGGAGTTCCTTTGATGACATGGCAATTACTTTGAGCCACCATGCTTTGGCCATAACCATGCTTGGTCTGGACTGCCTCCATCAACTCCCCCACACCCATCCTGTGCCCTTCCAGGACGTATCTCTGATCCCCATGGAAAGGGGTGCCCCCTCCTTTGTGCCCCACTGACTCAGGCCTGTCCCTGAGGTGTGACCCATCTGACACCTTCCATACCTAAGCTCTCCAACACAGTCCCAGAAAGGGACAAGAGAAAGCACAGGCTTTGAGGACATCGCAGATACAGGCGTCAGTCCCACCTCTATATCTGCAGGTCTGTGACCTCGAGTGACCCCTTTTCTTCTCAGCAAGCCTCTGTTTTCTTGTCTGTCATATGGTGGTGCATGCCTGTAATCCTAACACTTGGGAAGCAGAGGCAGGCAGATCTCTGTAAGTCCTAGGCCAGCCTGGGCTACATAGTGAGACCTGGTCTCAAAAAAAAAAAAAAAAAAAAAAGGAGGAAGAAGGAGGAAGAGAAGGCAGGAAGAGACAGCAGCAGCCTACCCCTGCTGGGCGAGTTGTACCTCGGTGGCACTTGCCTTGCATGTGGAAGGCTCTGGGTGTGCTCCCCAGTACCACAAAAACAACCCAGAGACAAATGATGGTCCCGTAGGAATGCTCTGCATGGGAGAAGATGTAAAGCTCTTGATGGATTGGCATCACTGGCAGCTCACAGGGCTCCCTACCTGCACGTTTATAGCACTATTGCTGAGGTGCAGAAGGGCCTCGGGGTGTTTCGAACAATGCACAGGACAGGTGGGAGCCCTTGGAATTCAGAGATGGGAGTGAGCAGTGTTCAGTGTAGAGATCTGATGGGATGTGAGCTGCCCTGAACAGAGAAAGGGGCGGGGAAAAGGCAGGGATTGGCTGGAGGGAGGCAGAGCTGGGAGGAGGTAGAGCCCTCTCGGGAGATGCGCCAAGGTCCGGCTGCAGTGTTGCTGATAAGCTCTGGCATGTGTCAGGGAACCAGAGAGGCAGTTACTCTCCTGGAATAGTGTCTGGTGGGCAAGGAAGACCATCAGCTAGTGGGGTCAGAATGTGCCGGGAACAGGCGGGGGCTGTCAGGGCTAGGGAGAAGCTGCCATCCTGTAGGGACTGTGGAAGATGTTCTCACAGGAAATCTAAACTCAGGCACAACGCATTAGCTGGCGGAGGGAGAGAATAACTCCTCAGTGGGCCAGTCAAGGGCCACATCCGAGACAGGCAGCAACTCAGGTCATAACGTCAGTTTATACTGGCTGAAGGGTGGCTCCCGGGAGCCAGCAGGGTGAGAGACGGCCAGCACTCTAGAGAAGCCACGCAACTTGTTGAAGGCACATGGCAAGGGGTGTTATAACTGGCCTTAGACTCCAAGTCTGATGCTGAGTTTAAGCT